>NC_058023.1:9288404-9460911 GCF_019176455.1 Solea senegalensis | reverse complement strand
TCAAAAATGTAATAGTATAGTATATGGTCCGAAATCAGTCAAAAAAGTCACAGTATAGTATAACGTCCAAAATCAGTGAAAAAATTCATAGTATAGCATGTCGTCCAAAATCAGTCAAAAAAGTCATAGTATAGTATGTCGTCCAAAATCATTCCAAAAAGTCATAGTATAGCATGTTGTCCAAAATCACCCAAAAGCATTTTGAGATACAAAATGTTGAACCACCAAGCAGGGTGATGTCGGTCAGCTGTGAATCGTCAGGCCATGTGATTGAGATAGAAGGTTGCTTACAGGAAAACAGTATGAAGGAAGGAGAACAAAGACCAAGGAAGAAGTTTATCAGTTTAATGATAAGAGAAGATCAGAGCACAAGCTCAATAATTGGTCTTGTCTTATCCTGATTTTTGTGCCCGTTCTCCTCTTCTTTGAGCTTGTAGTGTTTATTTACTTCCATCCCTTCTTTCGTCTCAATATGGCACTCTTTCTTTTTTCCAGGCCCACGTGTGTAGAAACCAAACATATTGTTCCATTTTTCTCACAACATGATGGTTTACATTAAATGACAAGGACCTCGATGACATATTAGTATTTAACCTGTCTTTCATTAGGGCATCACAGCAGACTTTGATGTTGTGTTGCTGTTATATCACTGTTGACAGAAGAGTTCATGTGGACTCTTATCTTCTTCCTCTGAGGAACTTTGTGATTACAGATCAAATAGTTACCTCATAATCAACGGCTCATGCTCTGAAAGTGCAGCGTAAATACACTTCAAAGTTTCATCATGATTGCACCATGTAGTTGTGATTGGACTGCTGTCGTGTTTGTCTTTGCAAAGGAAAGCGTTCCTCAGCCACCTGACTGCAGCAGGGTGGACGACAGACAGGCAGGCAGGCTGAGGGTGTCTTCCTGTGTGGTTTGAAGCAGGATTTCCTTCAGTTTGTCCTTCTCCTGACCTTATGGTCTTTAGCTTGACCTGAGGACATGTGTTATTTTTTTTTTACATAATTATGAACAGGAAACAAATAAACAACCATACATATGGACGAGTAAAACAGACAAAATGAAGGATAACGAAAACGAAAATGAGAAACAAAAAGAATAAAACAGGCAGGTGGGTAGGCAGTTCAATAAATAACATACATTCCGATGTGTGGGGTGGTCCATTATTCAGGCAAAGTGTATGGCCTTAATGTAAAACATATCAATACAAAAGTATTCTTTCGTTTGCATGCATACTTTAAATATAAAAATTACAAGATTTAATAATGTATGCTTTACATAATCACAAACTATCAGACATTGTTTTGGCTTTTGAATTAAGAGTTTGACCTGAAGCATTGAATATCTGATGCTGACAATTGTGGGTTCATCCATAAAACCACATCATGTTTAGTTTAATTACTTCCCTTACCCAATAATCTGTGGTTGTGTACTCGTGCCCTCACAACGTTCTTTTTTCTTTCCTATTGAAATTTCACATTGGAAAATAAAGAGTGGGCAGTCTTGGTATTGCTCTCTGTTATTTCCTGCCCTGTTATCTGTGAAATTCTGCTGCTTGAACAATCTCCTTCCTTAGTTTGAACCTGGATGCTGTTCTCTAAATGGAAATGTTTCTATTGACATGAGCCTTATTTTCTCACACACGTCTTACAATAGCAGTCGGGATGGTAATATGAATGACTACGTGATGCCAAACACAACTGAGGGATATGACTTGTTATTGTAACATTAGGGTTTAAATGAATGACGTCATCGATGGACTTTTTGTGCCTTACTATACTGACTTTTATTATTGACTTGTCTTTTATACACTGCCTGGCCAAAACAAAAGGGTTGCACACTCTAATATTCCGTTCGATCACCTTGAGCTTTGATTATGGCAAAAAAAAACATTGATGGAATAATCTGGTCATTCATTATATTCAGATAGTCAGCTGACCTCATTCTTTGGGCACATAATGTTGCTGGACCTAGACCTGACCTATAACTACCATCAATAAATGGCTATTGGTAAAAAAAAAGCTGGCGACTTTTGCTGCCTGCTGACGTGATATAATTTGGTCACATTTTGCATGCCTTCCTAACCCACGCCAAACACTGGCAATAAGCGGGTCCTCCCCCAGAGAATATTTTTAACAGGTTGTTAGACACCGACTTTTATAGCCAAGATATTGACATTAATTTGACACAATTTATCACCAACTGTGCATTTTACTTGTGACGTTATACGACTGACTCCAATGCACACATTTGGTTTCAGTTTACATTTTGGATTTGCAGATTGAAAGCGAGTCTTAAGATGATCCACCAACAAGTAGTATTTGTAATTGGCAATTATCAAATAAATGAGGCTCCATAAAATTCTGAGACCATCCACATCACATTTTATTCATAACTGCTCATCACTCACCTCAGCAATGGAACCATCTCCACTGTCCCTACATGCTGACCCTGCCTCTGACTCACCCTCAGTCTCAGCACCTAAATCAAGAGAGATGGAGATGGTTGAGAATTGTTTTTAGTGATAACTGAAATAAACAAGCTTTAGAGCCATGAAATTAGTTAACATCAATAAATGACATGGTGGGTTTCTAGGTAGGTCTCTAGTTTGAACCCAAGTCATCAGCTGAAAATTAAAAATTTAAGTTGTCAGACTTTAGACCAAGCAACGTTTATGCAGAGACTATTGAAGCACTGAGCATTAAACAATTTTTAAGACACTAAACACCCAATAACCTTTTTGGATTTTATTATTGTATTCTATTCTTGCCAGCAGATGGCACTCTATGCACTATACTAGCCTCTAGTAAAACCCCCTTTTTTATATTGTTTAGTTGAATTGAATATTACACTAATATAGGGCTAGGGCTAATAGAGTTTATTGTGGCCACATCCCCCTCCAATAGAATGTAAGTTCACATTAGATGTGACAAAGCAATACAGCAACAACAAAAATATATTCTACCTTGCTTCTGGATTTATCAAAAAGCGTTTATTAATAGTCATAGTAATGTCACACAAATTCACAAGTGTTTAAGACATGTCTGGCTCAGTTTGGTGTGTGTGTCTGCAAGTATGTGTGAATCCTCTAAACAGTGCAGTTATAAATAAATGACCACAAAAAGAAGGAAAGGGTTAAGGTAATATTGCAACAGGAAAAATAGAATTCTCATTTTAAGAAGAAAAACAAAAAACGTTGTTCAAAGAGAACATTTAGCACCATCTATCCCGTCATCATATTTAACAGACACCATAAAATCATTAAAATCTTGTTAAAAAGTCCCCTACATCATAATAATTAAAAGAAAAATTCACCATTTCTCAAAACACTTTGGAAAAGTAGTTTTGTTTTTCCTTAATAAGCATACAAACACAGCATTCCATTAGTCATCTTCTCTACGTGAGCAGTGTGCCTATCGTCTACAGGAAAGGTGGCGTTATATTCAAGATAAAGATATCATTTAATATATATCAGGATAAAAAGACAAGAGTTGTGAAAGGCAAGCACCAGACAAACAGCAGCCTCCACTTCAGCTGACACACGACCCCCACACTTCAGTTCTTGCAGAGCAATCAGTCACCATAAAAAGGAAAATATCACAAACTTGTACAACCCTATTTTAAAAAAGGAGAACATTGATATCCAATAAATAGAAAAAACTTTTTTTTTTAAATTAAATGTACAATGCCAAAAAGTAAAAAAAAAATAAAATCTGCATATCAGAACAGAACAATCGGAGGTACGACACATTAACACCGGATGATTTTTTCGTTTTTTTAAAGAGCAAGAGTTCATACAGAGATTGAAGAAATGAACTAAAAGACCTGATGATGTGTGACACTTGAAAATTAATCTCCAAAGGAAATAAAAGTATAATTGATAAAAAAACAAAACAAAATTTACAACAAGAACAAAACTCAATTCCCCCCAAAACAACAAAAGTCATTAAAACCCGTATGTTTTGAAGCATTCCAAACAATTTTATTTTTTTTTTAAATTCTTAATGCTTTAGAAAAATGTTCATATCTCTATTATTAGTATTTTTCATTTTGTCTCTTTTCTAAATACAAGGCCAATGTGGTATATATCTAGGCTGATCTAGTTTAGAAAAAGAATAAAATAAATTACTTAAAAAAGGACAGCACCCCACAAAAATTGCAAACAGCTTGTACAAATTTCAGTATTCAAGACAACAACAACAACAAAGTTCTTTCTGGTACTGACAGAAACACGCCATTGAAATCATCACCGAGCCACATTTTGTTCAATGGCAGCACCAACTGCCCCCTGGTTCCCAACATCACTGTCGCTGCCAGGGTTTCAATTTGAAAGCACCATTTGAGAGTAAACTGGTATTGTATTGGCGGCTTGGTATTTCCTTTTTGTAAACAGTAAGGATGAGTAAACGTATTCAACTGGCTGTTCAGCAAGTATTAGCAGTAGTAGCAAAAAGGATCTTAAATAATGAATGGTTAAGTTGAAGACTGTCTCTTTTTTTGTCCCGTCTTGCAGGAATTTTGGTTATGGCTGAGAAGATGCAGGAGGGGAGCTCCATCACCGGGAGGAGGAGGCCTGGTAAGATGAGAAACACAACAAGGATTTGAATTAATGTGTGAATTACTTGTTAACAGAGCATTTTTGTTTTAGGTTGGAGATAAAACTTCAACCTTGTGAAGGCGAATGACAACCGCAAACAAATGTAAGAGGTAAGTGTTTCCTCACCTGGCTGAAGGAGTCGTATGCACTCATGAGTTCTTCTGTGCGGTACTGCTCCAGCACCACAACGTTGGTCAGGTTGGGGCTACGCTGACGTGCACAGTCTTCACAGTGAACAACATATGTTTTCCTGCTGCTGCTCTCGCTCGTCACAAACAACAAATTGAACACCTCCACCTGTAGAAGAGGAGAGGACATTCTCAGAATAGCTGTACTGAAAAGGTTTACAAATAACAACACCCAGTTTAAGTATTTGCATTGCCTCTACACTGAGCCTTGGGCCCCTAAATTTTGGCTCTGAAAGTGTTTTGCATCAAGTGCATTTGCGCAATATCACAGCGCATTATTTCCGAAAATATACTATACTGTACTACGTTGATATCAGTGCAATATCAACTGTTGAGGAATATTAAGATGATTTGTCTCTGTGCATGTCCAGCTTCGCGGCTGAGACACAAATAGATCGTTGCCGTTGTTACGGGCGAGTGCGCCTGCAGTTAATCAATAGTCTATCAATGACTATTAGACAAAAACATTGAAATATGCCAATTCTGATATGTTCATGTACTCAAAACGGATGGAGCAACATAACGCAGAAAAGTTAGCTTACCGTTTTTATATGATACGCCATATTTGTAGTCGAGCTGTGATTGGCAAACTTTGACTTTTTTTAATCGCCATCTATTTTTGTAAAATGCTGCCAAACTGCCGATGTCTTTGACATGGATGTTAGATGAGGACTGACTGTTGACTAAAATGAAACGCTCAAAATTAAATAAAACCACAGGACATTCTTTAATATTTCTGTCTCCTGTGGGTTGGGATAATCCAAAATACTGAACACAAGCTGTTACCTGTGGAACAGTGGTGCTCTGAAAACACCCCCATTAGCACTTGGTACATTCCTCCATATGAAATCAATCAATCAACGTATCGACTCATAAATCGACCCAACTACTAGGACTTTACAGCCCTACTAGAGAGAACATAATTCAGCCTGATTATTCACCACTTTATTTTGCTGTTTGCCAGCCTATCCCAAACTTTTGTCCACATTAAGATTATGTGACTCAAATAAATCCTTTGGATTTAACAAATCAAGACACCAAGGTCACAAATTAACACATTTGAACATACTGATGGCTGTAACAGCAACTCCTGTATGGGATGGATTCCTTTTGTTAAATGGATGAAATTAGTCTTTCTTAATGTTCCCAGCTGGCAGCCATGTTTGTACTATGTGTGTGTGTGTGACTGCCTGTCTCCTGTGGTTTCCTGGCACACTTTTACTTACAAATTGTGAGCTATCCCTTTAATGGAGTGACATAATTGGCTTGGTTTTCTATATTTAATTTTTAAAATAAAGACATTGTGAGAGCTTAATCTTACAGTTGCTTACTGTTTCAGCAGTAACATACTGCAGTACAACCCACATTTAAGAAGGGTGAGGTTGAGGTGAGGATCAACGCAGTCTAATTCCACATGCTTTCGATACAGTCACTGGTAGATCAGGTGGAGCGTTTCTAAAGTGTTGTTTTTTTACAGTGTACTAAACAGATAGTTACTTACATCACATTCATTGCAGTAGTAGGCAGGCTCGTCCTTGACCCGACTCTGGTATGAAATCTTCTTGCCTTCAGCAACCAGTTGGTCTCTGAGGATCTGGATGTGCTTCATGGACTGCAGCAGGCAGTGTCTGGCAGCAAGGTAAAGACAACAGTCATTAAACGTGAAATTGATTTACCTAGGTTCATCAAAGTTTTATTGTGTCAATTTGGAGGCTGGTTTCTGTTAGCAACTTCCTTAAAACTGGTGAATTTGAACAAACTCTCAATTGTCTGAGAGAACTCACTTGAGCATCTTGTATGTTTCTTGGTCTGTGACCTTGACAGTGCGTGCCAGATTCCAGGACACATGAATCATGGGGACGATGGACTTCACCTTCTTCACTTCATTCCACTCAAAGCGTTCCAGGGCCACCTGGTACTGGTAACCTGCACATGAAACATTGTTGAAGGATGAAACGGTCTTCTAAAAATATTCTCTCTGCGTTTTGTCACTAAATGGTGCGGACTTACCATTCAGAGGTCCAACATTCCAGGCAATGTTATTGCACCAGCCTACAGCCTGAACCCAGTGAACAGTTCCAGCATTGATCCACACCAAGTCTCCAGGCCGCTGGATGAAGCGGTACACTGGGATGTTGGCCTTGTAAAGGTCCTCCAGTACCGGCCACCAGGACCCTGTCAGGTAGTCCACACCATGCCTGAGAACATTAGAGGAAAGGATGTTATGGGATGAAGATAATTATGCTTAATAAACTGATGCTCTGTCTACTCACTTCTCACAGAAGTCATTGATGGCCTCCCAGTAGTTCTCATGGACAGAGAACCACTCACAGTCTCCAGGACCAATGTTGATGTTCACAGAGCAAAAGTTATTATTCTCCTGGTGACCTGTTAAATAAAGACAAAATATCCATAGGACCTTTTAATGAGATTTAATTTTCTGCATTTCTAATAACTAGATCTTTACTGTATGTCTAAGGTGAATTAGACCTTTGCACAGCAGCCATTTTGACTCTTTTTTTTTCCTTTTAGCAAGAAAAGCACAGGTGTTGCTGATCACATCGTCAATGGTTCAGTTCAGTTGATGCAAGTCAGCATAGTGTGATCATGCAAACCTGTGATTTTCCTATTGTCAGCTGTCAACATGGCTTCTGTGCAAACAAACCATTAGTTATGATGCAGACATGTCGCCTTACCTGGTGTGCGGCTCCCTGGAACCTTCATGTAGAGCTGGACAGTGTTCATACCGAGGATTGTGTGTCCTACATGACTCAGCATATTTCCACTGGATGCCACTCTCATGAAAGCTGGCAGCTTCTGTAACTCCTGAAGCTGAGACTTCCACCTGAGTTCAGAGAGAGACAGCAGTTAAGTCTCCATCAATCATCAGTCAGCTTATGCGATGTGTCAGGATCCTGCTGATCATGCTCACCTTTTGGGATCCGACAGGTCAATGTTGGTGCCAAACTTAATGATCTTCCCGACAGGTTTCTGCTCACCACTGAAAAATAGGAACATATTACAGGTTACTACAACAAATGACATAACACTTACAGTAAATGTCTTAATAAAGGTTCATTGAGTTCTTAACAAAACAAAAAATACCATTACCTGCTACTTTCTTTAGAGTTCTCCTTAATGGGAGTTTCAGAACTGTTGGATGGCTTCTTCTCCTTGTCATCCTCCTCCTCCTCCTCCTCATCACTGCCTTTCTCCTCCTAAAAACAATACAATCATTTTACAGACATACTTATAACAGTATATCAATAACTGGCAGGTGTGTATGAGATGATGTGTACCTGCAGACTCTCTTGGAAGCTGGAGGCCTGGTACTGGGCATATTTGGCGATGGTGGTGTGGGAGCGGCTGCTCTCACAGGGCCATGTCTGACCTGTCCCACTGGGGTCCCAATTTTCATCAGCAGGCTGCTGCACCTGAGTCCTCACCTCCACTGCCTGCTCTGCATTGGCCTCCACCAGTGACTTAGTCGAAAACAGCCCCAGGTCTTAACACAATGAAAGTGAACATTAGTGAACTGTATAAACCAAATAGTTGAACAGAGTCACAGTTAAAATGAATATCAAACAGATAGTGGGCCGTGTAAACTTACTAAGTCGTAGGGATCCAGCGAGGCCTCTGATGACAGTCACAGGATTTTTAGAGTCAGTACAGAACTGCAGCAGCACAGGGGAGAAGGCGTCTCTCTTGCTCTCCAACTACACAGGACAAACATGTTAGAATAGAGCACAGTCAGACAAACCACACACAATGTTTTATGCATGTACAGAGAATCCCCACAAGAGGACACACAAGTACATTTTCAGATGTATAAGTTAAGTTAATGATGTTTGTAGAAAATGTAGTACAAGTTGTAACATACATAGATACTGGGCGTAGGAGGGTTGAGTTTCTCTCTTGGTATGGGCTCCTCTGTGGTCATGATGGGCTTTACAGAGAAGGCTGGGAGCAAGTAAGATTCTTTGAACTTCCCTTTGATCCTGGCTGCCCTGGAACAGGAGAGAAAGCGCATTAACAGATATGAAGACCAGCCTCACTGTGACATGCCAATTTAAGACTATAATCCACTCAAGCATGAAATGTCTTCCTTCACACTTACTTGCAGGACTTGATGATTTCACTGGCTGTATTCTTGATGCTGATTTCTCCCAATGGGATTCTCTTTTCCTCCACCTCAGAGGCTATAAATGTCTCCCTGTCCCCACTCTCCACTTTGATAAGGCGGATCTTTAGCTCTTTGGGTGGCCCATCAGACAGAGCCTTCAGTTTCAACAAGTCTGTGGAACCTAATGAAGAACCAGCCTCAGAGCTTTTTTTGTGCTCAGAAGATCTTTCTCCAGGACTCCTTGAGGTCCATTCAGCATGCTCTCCTTCACTGGTAGAGCTGGCACCTGATGCTTCCTTGCGTTTCTTTTTGTCTGTGTCATGGTGACTCCTGTTTTTCTCTGACCCCTCTTTACTCTGGAGGTTGAGGTCCCCAAGAATTCTGCGGTCCTTCTTCTCCTTGTGGCTCTTGCCATCTTTGTGGCGTTTGTGGCTGGAGCTAGAATGGGTGGAAGATGATGATGAAGATGCTGTAGAAAAATCCATCTCCTCTCTCCTTTCTCTATACTTCTTTTCTTTTCTTTCTTCACGTTTTCTGCTACTGCTGTGGCTGTGGCCATGCTTCTTCTTCTTCTCTTTCTCCCTCTCTCTGTCCCTGTTTCTGTCTTTATCTCTATGTTCTTTTACTTTCTCAGGTTTGTGGCTCTCCACCCCTCTGCCATCTGCCTTCTTGTTAGGAAGTGACTGTTGACTGAGCATGATCTCACAGCTCTTCCCCAGCTCTGCTAGAGAAGACTCAGAGATGGTCATCAGCTGTTGCTCATCCTTAACCACCTTAATAGGCTTAATGGGAGGAATGCTCTCCTTCTTTATAGAGTTCATAATTTCTTCTGTTCTTTCTCCATTATCTCTCCAGATGTCAGCATCCTCTGTTTTCAGTTTTGCGTCTTCCACCAGAGGAGGAGAGGACTTAAGAGCAGGGACGGCAGGACTAAATGGTGGATTTGTCGAATCCGATGTGGGAGAACCACTTTGCTGCTGACGGCAAATATCAGGACCTAGAGACAGTGAAGATGAATATTTGACCCCAACCAGCGCTGATGGAGGGGGTCTGCCAAAGGGTCCACCTCTGTATGCATACTTCTGGCTTTCTAACACTGTTGCTAGAGACTTAAACATGCTGTTAACACCCGTTTGGTGAAGGTGGGGTCTTTGGGGTGGTGGAGAACAAGATGGGGTCTCAGAATCTTCCTCCTCCTCATCTTCATCAGCCTCACTTTTAGTCTGCTCAGGGAGGCCGTAAAGTTTAGCAAGGTCACTGTGACGGTAATTGGTGTTTCCTACTCCCATTCCCATTTCTACTGACTGTTTAGCAACAACTGAAGAGGGTTTGAGGTATTCCTCATCCTCCTCATTGAGGGAAGATGTCCGACTGCAAGGAGATGCCAGAGAGCCTTGGCGGCTGAGCACAGGAGGGCTTGCATGAAGGTTGGAGCCAAAATCTTCCTGGTTGTGTTGATGCTTTGTTGCAGGAACCAGGTCTGGAGCACACAGGTAGCTCTTGATGGGCTGGACATGAGAGGAAAAGCTGTCAAAGAGACCTGTAGAGCCAATCTTCTCACTGTCATACATCTCCTCTTCCTTTTTGATAGACTCGTCCAGCATAGCCATAATGTTTGCAAGACCATCAGGGAGCAGTGTGGACATCTCAGAGGGTTCCTCCTCAAACTGTGCACTGTCTGAGTCACTACCACTTCCTGTCACATGCTTGTTAAGAATTCCTCCAGTGGAGCTGGAGGATGAGAGTGGTGGTGGATGGTTTTCTCTGGGAAAAGCCTGATAGAGTTTGGGGGGCTCTCGAAGTGCCATGATAGGGAGAGAGTGATGGCTGCTTTCTCTCTCTCTTGATGTGTCTTTGGATTGGGTGGGTGCGGCTTGCATTGCCGGGGGCTTGTTGGGGTATACCGGCTTGTTCATCCCTGAGGTATTGTGTGTTGATGGGAGACTGAATGTCATTCCACCATTGTTGCTCCACATCTCCCTCTGCCTCTGCTTTTCTCTGGCATATTCAGTCTGAGGTGTGAGAGGAGGAGGCTGCAGCCTCTCTGCCGGAGTAGTAGTTGTGAGTGTCTGACCTGGTGGACAGGGCAGGACACCACCACGACTTAGCCAGGGATATGTGGGTGAGACTTGGGAATTGGGAGGTGATGGACCTGAAGCAGGTGCAGCAACAGAGGAAAGGCGGGGAGGTGGAGGAGTTAGGGAGGAGTTGCTAGCAAGCAGTCTCTCCAGATTTTCAATAGCAGTCTGCTCTTTGCCTTTTGCACAGCATGCTTCTACCTCCATCCTCTTTCTATCCTCCTTTTGCTTCTCAAGTTCTCTTTGTTTTTTCTTTTCTTCTTCCAGCCTCTCCAGCTCTCTCTTCTTTCTCTCCTGCACCTCCCTCTCTGCTTCTCGCCGCTCTTGTTCTCTCCTCTTCCTTTCCAGCTCCTTCTTCTCCCATTCTCGCTTTTTCCTCTCCTCTTCCTGTCTCTCAAATTCTCTCTTTTTCCTCTCCTCCTGCCGCTCCAACTCTCTTCTTTTCCTCTCCTCTTCCTGCCTCCTCTTTCTCTCTTGCTCCTGCCTCTCCCAATTTCTCCTTCTCCTCTCCTCTTCCTGTCTCTCCAGTTCTCTCTTTTTTCTTTCCTCCTCCTTTTTCAGCTCTTTCCTCTTCCTCTCCTCTTCTTGCTTTTGTCTCATCTCCCATTCTTTCTTCCTTCTCTCCTCTTCTCTCAGTTTTTGCTCCTGCTCCTCTCTGTCCCTCCTCCTCCTTTCCTCAGCTTGCATGTGACCTTCTAGCTCAGCATCAAGCTTGTCTAGAGCCTCCCCGATAGATTGGGGTACAGTGGTTGAAGCAGGTGGATTAATCTGGAACTGTGTTGAGACAGAATCCTGGTGACGACCCAATCTGGAGGAGACGATTTGACTGGAAGGCTGATTCACAGAGTTGACCGCTGAGTGAGGAGCTGGGCAGTATGTAGAAGGAGAGTGAGGAAGTAGATTTGAACCTCTGCTTGTTATCACACTGTCCCCTGTTCTCTGATGCCCTGAGGAGAACAAAGAAGGTGAGGAAAAGGCAGGATGATGCGCCACTTCAGCCTGAGGATAATATGACGTCTTCTCTTTCATGGGTTGGGACTTGGCCTGTCCCTGTTGTTGTAGTCTAGGGAGCCCCTGTTGCTGATGCTGGGTGGCAGTGGGAGCGTGTCCTCTTCTTTGACAACCCGGTTGCTGTACAGCATCCAGCTGAGAGGTGGCGCTGATGACAGGATTGATGGAGGTTTTAGGTCTTGGCTCTCGTCCTGTTTGCCAACTGCTGTTACTGTTGCCATTGTTCACCGAGCAGCCAGTAGAGGGAGATGTGTTTACTGTGACCCCTCTTGAGCTGCTGAAGCCACTAACAGAGTTGGAGGTCTGGGATAAAGGAACATTAGGGGTAATAACAGGTGCTCGGGTAGAGTTGGTTGGGGGCAGGGAAGGATTGATGTGATGGTGATGCTGGGAAGGAACCCGACTATCTATGACCTGATTGTGGCTCTGCTGGTGCTGAGGTAGTAGTCCTGGAGGCCTGAAGATGCGCGACTCCTGAAGAAACAGAAATGTGTGTGAGTGAAAATGATGAGCAATGATGAAAAGCTGTTTCTGGGTTACAGTTAAAATTTAAACCTGTTTATAAAAACACCTACTGCTGCTTATCAAACTATTGTAATACTAACATGTGAAAAAAACCCGATTAAGAATTAATTTAAATATGGTACAAATGAGCTACTGCATAAATGCCTTGTACTCACCAGGGAGTGACTACTGGGCCTGCTCTGGTATCTCCAGGCCTCATGTGGCCGACTTTGCTGTTGCTGAGATACTGAGGTGTTGCTGGCAAGAGGAGCAGGAGGAGGGGGAGGAGGAGGAAGAGAGGGACCCTGGTGCCCCAGCCCTGGATGAGGCTGGAAGTGGCTGTAAGGCACACTGCTGCTGCTGCTCTTGCTGGTTGCAGGGGGGTTTGCTGGTGAAGATTGCCCATGTGGATCTCTGTCCCCCCTGGTTAGGGTAGATGCTGAGTAAGAGGTAGCTTGGCTGCCACCATGGCCCCCAATGGGAGGGCCTCTCTGGTTGTGAGAACCACAAGGTTCGGTGGACTGGCAGGGTGGAGCCAGTCCCAGTTTGGAGCTGGGGCTAGGGTAGGTAGAGTTAGGGGACCGATGGTGTACAGCCTGAGACTGGAATGTGTCTTTCTGGGGCTGAGGAGCACATCCCTGGTTGTAGCTTCTTGGAGAAGAGTTTGGTGTAGGGGAGAGGTTTGAAGAGGTGGAAGAGGCAGGAGAGGACTTTTGGGTGTAGCTGCCCATTCTTTGTTTGTTGGTTTCCTGTTACATCACACAAAACGAGCAAGAAAGCAACAGAGGATGATTAGTAACAAAACTATGATGGGGTCCGATCACTGTTGCACTCAACTTAACATGAGAAAGGAAATCAATGTTGTCTTGAACAGAGCAATCCTCAGACAGCTAATAAAATCAGTTCATGTTTATGACAGCACTCAATCCAATGAAAGCTTTCTTATTGACTGTGGTCAGCTGTAAAACATTAACCCCTGGCTATATATTCAAATAAGTAATATCTTCTTACAGTTCGGACCTGGAACTCCTGTGATGGGTTGCAGTCAGAGGCGTGAGGCTGCCAGGGAGGGTTGTCCTTGTGAAGAGGGTTCCAGAAAGGTTTTGGGGGGTGGTGGTGGAGTGATGGCTGCTGCTGAGACATGGGTTGGCCACGACCAGGGAAACGCTGTAGCCCAGGATGGGATACCTGCACAGAGCGTGGGACATTACAGTATTAAATTTAGACCCTAGCACCAAAATGTTGCAAAACGTATTCAATTAAATTCAATCCCTATGCACCCGTCACATTATTATATAGATGAGTATTCTTTTGTTTTACATTATATTGCTCAACACTTTAACTAAACAGACTTTCAAGAAGTGCAAACTAAAATAAATAAAGAGAGCATAAACGATCAAAATTTTTGTTTTGGTATTAAAAGAAAAAACAAATGTGCGTTGCTGCTCGATACCTGATCTGAACTCTTTTTCTTCTTGTTGGGGCTGGGACAGTCCTCTGCAGCAGGAAGATGGGATGACGGATGCAGGGATGGAGGAGGAGTGTGCTGGATAACTGAGTGCTCTCCCAGCGGAGGTCCTGGTCTCTTCAGCTGACCCCCTAGCATCTTCCCTGGATAACCTTTCTGCTGTGAACAGAAAAATTAAGGATGTGTATTTAAGCAGATGAAGACAACTGCAGCAAAATCTGTTTAAGAACATTCCTCTGCTTGAAAATTCTCTGGCAGTGGTCTTGACTGGAGTTTCATCTGTGTGGTTGAAGCACAAATGACTACCAAAATGTGGGTTGTTTTGTGTCTATACAGATGATGAAACATGATCACAGCCAATTAGAGAGCTCCTACCTGGTGCACCTGAGCCCACATCTCATCTCCCAGCAATTGTGCACCCCGGGGAACATGCTGCTCCTGAGGACCCCCAAACTAAACCAGACAGCAAAGAGAGAAAGAAAAGGAAAGTGAGTCATTTTTTATCTATGGACATCTCCTTTACACTGGTGTAAATGTGCCATGCTGTCATTGCAGCATGATTCATCACCTTCAGCAGTTGACTGGGCCGTGTGTGAGGAACATGTGAGTTGGGGGGAGGTCCACCACTGCCAGCGTAGCTTCCATTATGGAGACGTAGAGAGTGCTCATTGGGCAGGGGCACACCTGGATGTCCTTGAGGAGGGAGGTGCGATTCATACAGCTGACCTAATTGTTCCCATGCTCTGTGAGGAGGTGGAGGATGAAGATGAGGAGGTCTCTGCTGCTCCCTTTGCAGGCCTGGCAACACTGGCTGTGGGAGTTCAAGCTTCTCACCTCCTCTCATGGGCCTGCACAGCCAAAAAAGACAAAACGGCATGTAAATGACACACAAACCTTTGCTCTACTGTGGCAACAAAAAATAGAAAACTCACCCTTTAGTCTAAATTCAGGTGTGTTTCTAATTCTGTACATGACTTACCCATTATTAAAGTATTTACTGGGGTGGTTGAGTCCTCCCATAGGACCAGGAGGTAGATGGGGGAGGAACTGGTGTTGGTTCATCCCAGGTGGACATCTGATAAAGAACACAGATAGCACACACAGTAGTTAGGTAACATATCTTTGTAACTTTCACTCCTCAGTCGTGTATAGTGTGAGCTGTAACGTCAGTCATGAAATGACAGGTTCAATCTGGTGGATTCAAGTTAACGAGGAGGTTTGTCAAAGTGTGTGTGGTTGTCATGGTTACAGACCTGGGAGGTGGCTGCCAGGCGCGGCCGCCCACAGGAGCCCATGGTCCCCGGTTGAGTCCGTCCAGAGGGAAGGAATCCCGTGTGCCACGCCCGCCGAACTGCTCTACTGCGTGATGCATTCAGCCTGTGAATGTAAATGATGCAGTCATATCACCAATGTATGGATAGCTGTACAGCTGTACAGCAGCATAATGAAAAATAATATCCTAAACATCTATCATCTATTTCAATAGTTAGGCTTTGAAGGCAACCTCAGTGTTTGTTTGCCAATTTAAATGATATATAAAAATATAGTAAGGGGTTTAACCAGACATAGTAGTTAATTTAAACTGCTGCCATGCTGTAGTGCTTTATAGTTAGAAGTTGATGTGTACCAGAAGGCTCATACATACCAGAATAGCTGTGTGTGTGAAGCCCTCCACTGCAGCACAGAGAGGGCCTCACTCCAACACTAAGAGTACTGGTACTGTCTGACTCTTCTGTTTTCAGCACCAAGAATCCAAAAGCCTATTGGCTGCAGACACAGAGAAGAAGAGGGGAACCACTGTGAGAACAAGTGAGACACAGACACACTGAAAAGTCAATCAATGTCAGTGGACTCTCCTTTATGTAGGGGATACACACTACAGGCTTGCCAGCGGGGGGGCAGAACGTAAGCAGAATATAGGAGAGAAGATATACGATAGAAGTGAAAGCCTGGACTCTAAAACTCAGTCCATTCATTTATTTTTACAATTAATTTTTTCCCTTCTGTTAAAATTCATACATTCCCCAGGAAACAATTGCATACTTGAATTCTTAAATAAAGGCTTCTTTGTCTGCAGCTGATTGCTATGTATCAGTTATCCTGTAGGAGGCGACAGTAAACCAGTTGGTATTGAATAGGCTTATTGCTGAGGTCCAGATGGCTCAGTGGGGAGCTCACCTATGAAGACAGACCTGGGGTTACTGTAATCCCTACCATGGGCCTCCTGATAACAAGAGACAGAGGGAAAGACTAAGAGTGAGAGGCCTTGGTCATGTGCCAAGTGTGTGTGTTTGTGCACAAGAGTGTGTGGTGTTGGAAGCATTGCCAAGTGTGCAAGCTGCATGGTTGTGTCAGTCTTGTACGGGGTGAGTGTGTGTGAGAGAATAGTGTGCTCTCCTTTAAGTGGATGATTATGTGTGTGTATGTGTGCCCAATGGATACACTAAGGTTTAATCTCATTACAGCAGGCGTGATGGAGAGGGAGAGGGGGCAGCAGCGACAGACGGTCTGAACAGGATGGAAGGATAGATTAAGGAGAAAAGCTAGACATGGAGAAGAGGGAAAGGATGGAGGGAGAAAGAGGTGGAGTGGAGAGTAGGAACAGTGCCACGAAAACGCCCACACACACCTTCCTACACCAACACATACACACACACGCACTGAGACGACACAAAGGGAAACGGTTGAACGGAAAAGACATAAAAGAAGCTCAGAGATAACTGGCTTCCCTCTCTGCTTTCTCAAACACACACACACACAATACAGAAGGTGTCAGGATACAAAGACGCTTGATTCAAACAGACAACAAAAGAGGCTCAAGAGGATGTGTTTATATCTGTATATTCACCAATGCTGTTGGTGTAACAAACTGAAGAAGAAGAAGATAATCACTAAAAATCTTCATTTAGACAGAGAAGCTAGTGTCTCCACAAACAATAGAAAACTCATCTCAATACACCCTCGTGCCTTGAAATAACAGTACCATTAGACACCTGGACACACAATACAAAAGACAGAAGGTGTTCAGATACAAAGGCGTTAGTGTGTCCATCTGTATTTGATTTCCATCACGCTGTAATGTAATAGTGTTCCTGTAATAGGCTGTTGACATGTCCAGTGTGTACTCAGCCCCAATGTCAGATGGGTCATACTCGGAACACTTATCCTCAAAGGACGAGTAATATGGCTGTTCAATTAATAGTTTTCAAATCAAAAATCCTAACTTGAAACAACTTTGTTTGCTAATTTATCAATTTGTGATTGTTCTATTTCAATAAAAAAATATCTTTCCTTCTTTTCATCCTTAAATTCAAGTGTGCTTGTTAATGGGTGGTAATGTAAACTAGGCTTGATTGTACAGGAAGTACATTGATAACATTTTCAAGCAAAAGTGACACGTAATGTGTAATTCATTGTGGGAAAGAAACAGATTTGCATACACAGGCTATGATTCATTTCTCTTGCTCAGCACAGCACTCTTCCACTGGTTTCCCAAAATTAGCTCTGGTCATACGCAGTCGTTCCACCCACCAGTTCCTCTTCTCTTCTTCCTCCCACCAACTCTGGATCTCTCTGCCTCTATTTAAAGCCCAGTAGGGAATATTTTAATCGCTGCACACTTTAAGCTTTTTTAGTTATACACAGTGAGAAACACACACACCACCACTAACCCATAGCCATCTCTTTCCTTCTGCCATATAGGATTCATCATCATCATCCACGTCATCCACCAAGCACTGCTGCTATGTAAAGATACTGGTTTTAACTGACAAAACTGTACTCACCCTCAAACACACACACACACATTAATGCTGGACATACCTTTTAGAGTAGCACCAAGTTATTGATTCTCAGTTGTATTGAGTCTCAGCTCGGGCTGCCAATCATCCCTCTGGGGTCTCCTCAACCCTGAAGATGGAGAAGACAAAAACATTCATGTCAAGCTGTCGTAAAAACAACATGAAGCCACGGTGAACATAATACTCAGAGAAGTGATCCTAGCTGTCATCAACCTTAAGTCTCAAAGCACATGTTTTCAGTCAAGGCTGAGGGTGGTCTTTGACTTCAGTATGAACCAAGGATCTCTGTGTCCTGCTGCTTCGCTTCCCTAGCTTTCTACACAGTGAACTGTCACTACTCTCAGTCTGCCTGGTTTTCTGACTTCTGAGGTGACATCTGGTCTCAGAGCAGTGTGGAAAACCTGAGGGTGGCTCAGAGGCAAAGGGAGACACAAATAAAGCTGGTCTCACTTTAACAGGAAGAGCTGTGCAGGCTATCAAGTAAAAGAGTAGCACTGCAAATAAAGGTAAAATCAAAAAACACACCGCATTGTGGGGAGAGACAAGGACAGGGGTGAGACAGGTTTAACATTAAAAATGCAGAGAAAGATATAAAGAGAAATGAAAAGCTGGTTGTGGCTAGAGAGTGCAAACAGGGACACATTGGCGAGGTTGTAATTATGACTTTTATAGAGGGTGTGTGTTTATGTCTGTTGTAACCAAACGGTCGTCCATTCCAGCTGCTATCCTGGTTATCACGTTGCTCAGAGCCACTTCACCAGCACAGTGTTAGAAACTGGATAGTGTACACAGACGGCAGACAGCGTTACATACCAGCTCAGGTTCTATCAGATGATACCAATGCCATGAAATGGGATTATGTCAATGATGAGCGAGTGTCTGTATTTGAGAATCACACATTTTATCTATGGGGGAACCCCACGCTGACTCAGCACCCTATAAGAAGGCTTGCCCCAAACTGCGTCCTCAAACGCCGCCCTCCTGGGACACCACTCGCACTCAAGTGATTGGGGGCGTATTTCTGCACCATTGCAGATGTGACGTCAGTGGGAATTTCTCGGACTGTATGATATCATTTCTGCTTCCTATGCAGCTTACCGCATGGGTTGATTATATATGTGTGTGTGTGTTTAGAACAGCAAACAGGACGTGATGATGAGCTGCAGGGGGTTTCATGGCTAGGGGAGGAATCAAACCTCAAATTCAAGAGAAATGATGAGGCAAATTATACAAAGATGTTATTCACTCTCATTACTGGCACACAAATGTTCTGGTATATGGATTAATCCTGGAGAACCAAAAAACCTAAAAACACAAAGAATTTAAGTTACTTTTCATTGCGTTCGTCTTTCAGTTTAACCTCAAACAACAAGTTTGTGGTGTTGTGGAGTACAGTGAGTACATGTAGGTCAATTGAAAGTAATTTTGTGTATGAGAGAAGCAAATATCCTCCTCACTGACAAAATTCATACATATATCAAAAATTTCCCCATCATAGGCGTCATCATATTAAAGTGAAATCCCCCCTCAACACCAGACATCAAAGAGT
The DNA here is from genome assembly GCF_019176455.1 of Solea senegalensis. NCBI lineage: Eukaryota > Metazoa > Chordata > Actinopteri > Pleuronectiformes > Soleidae > Solea > Solea senegalensis. Next base: position 9,441,590 of record NC_058023.1, on the reverse strand, counting down.
CTGGTTCCTGTCAACGCCTCGTTGTCGTAGTTACACAAGTTAGTTATTGTCTTGACAACACCATCTATCAGCTGGGAGGTGGGGCCATGCAGGAAGCGCTGGCAAGCAGACAAAGCAGAGCCAACTGTTGTCAACCACACCAACCAAGAGGCTAGAAAGAAAATAAAGGTGTGTGTTAAATCCTCTGTGGTGTCCTATCAAGAGACAGACGCATACAAAAAAATAAATATGTCCACTGTAACTCAAACCAAAGTCACAAGCATGTGGCTATACACAGGAAAGCTTGAATAGACACTAAAATGTGCCATCTGCTAAACAGTAAAATAACACAGGGTAGTTTGACTTTATGACACACTGCAATGTTAACTGACATTAACTGAGGGAAAGGGCAACAGAAATATGACTAAAACAAGGATTCTTGAACAAGAACAAGAACAAAGGCTGAACATAACTGAAAATGAAGAGAGTGAGGGGGTAATGTCAGACAGCTGGAGTGTGTTAGTGTCCCAGTAAAGTCCCTGCAGAGTTTGTGTGATAAGAAATGACCAGATAAGGTTGGGAAAAGTGGCAAATAACAGAAAACAGAGCAAGGGAAAGTTCTGGAAGCAATGAGTTGCTAGTCGATGATGACGGATAAGGCCATGCTTGGTCATGTCTCTCTCTCTCTCTCCCTCTCTGTCTGCCTTCTCCGTACTCCCTCACTCTCTCCAGTGCATTTGGCCATTACATAATCAGTCATTTCTCTCACTCTCTTACACACACAGAGAAGAAAAGCCAGCCCCTACATCCGCCTGCCCCCGTCTAGTTTCCAGGCTTCACGTGTGTGTGCTTGCGTTTGTTAGTGTGTGTGCAAACATCAGCACATGCCGTTCCAAGACGGTTTATACACACGCAATATCAGAAGACTGTTCCAGCCAGCACACACAGGACGATCTAGGTCAGCTGAGGACATGGCAAGCAAACACAAACACGGAGGCATTTGACCTCACTGATGGACCACTGTCTCCAGCTAGCATCCATCTCAGCAACAAAGCCCTCCATCCAGGGGACAGAGAGTGACGAGCTAACCCTTCACCCAGTTACACCCAGTCCTTCGATGTTCAGCAGCAGCATATCAGATAGCCATAACAGGCTAGATAAAGGCTCCCATTTGTCTTTCAGTGTCTCCTGTGGGTTTATATGTTCCCCCTTCACATATGCTCTACATTCAGGCCATGTTAGAAAAAAGCCACCTAAACACAGTGGGGATACATCAAAAGAAATTCATATTCAGCAGATTCAGAAATGAGCATGAGAAGCTTCCTTTTAAGCAGCCAACACTGACCATGTGCTGTCTCAACTTAAGTCGTTAGACGTCAGCCATGTCAACACACTGTTAGGTTTTTCAAAACCACCTCTTTTTCCACATGTTTTTATCTTTCTTGAAACACGCATGGGTTAATTTCCGGACCCTCATTGTCACACCAACAAAAGTCTACATTTTCATCTGCTTGTGGCAAAACACGAGGCTCCTTTTGTCTCCTGTGCTACCCACCCTGACATCTGGTCTGTGACTGACAACACCACCAGCTTAGCGTGGTGCATCTCCTTTTGTCTTGCATACACACACACTCACACACATATCAGATGCACATGTGTGTGACGTTAAAGAGAAGGGGAACAGAGCTCAGGGAGAGGAAGCTGTCGTCACAACCACAGGAAGTAGGCCTCCCTGAGGGGGTGGGGGGGTGTATACGTGTGTGTGTATTTAAAATAGAGAAATAAGGCCTTGGGAAAGTCTTAAGGCTGTAGCTTCCTGTTGAACAAATGTGATCTACTTTTGATAGTTGGAAAGTATTTCAAAGTGTTCCTGAGTGACTAACATGCATAATAATTTGAAGATGTGAAACAAGAATAGTCAGAATAGTCTGAATTGAACATGTTTCACTCATGGCTTTGAAAACACACCTCAGACACTTAGTCATCTTGTGAGAGTCATGAGTTGGACACACGTGCCATTCACACGTCTTGTCTTTAACAACAACAAAAAAACATTCAACTGACTTGAGAAGCTATTTCCTTGGCTCTCATGGCTGTTGAGTGAAAAGCCTCGTTTCACTTCTGAAGTTTCTGGTAAAACTGAGTGACAAACATATGATGGCACAATAAAGATGTGTGAGGTGAATTACTCCTACTCTCAACCCCATCTGCTCCCTGTTTCATTTTCACAGACACTGTGTTACATCAGTCTGGATTTCTAAAAAGCCATAACAACATTTTGGGCACTACAGTGAAAGTGACTGACTCAACACCTGGCTTATGATTCTTGATGGAAGGAAAACAGAAAATAAATCCCAACATACTGAAATTCAGAGAATGTGGGCACATCATTGATCATTGCCACTCTCATTTTCCACCTCGAAACCCCAACAACTTTTCTTTGTTTCTCCAGTTGATTGTTTTTGATAACACATTTATTATCACACTGCCTATTTTTAGAGGAAAACCTGCTTCAAAATCTGAATTGGAAAACCCCCCTCCCTCATATTACCAAGTCTGTCTCCAAGTGTTTCTATTCCCCATTCGTGAGTAACACACACACACAAACTAGCTAAGAAACTCACTAAACAAGATGAGAGACTCTGCTCCCTTGGAAACAGTTGCCAGGGGAACCAGTAGCGTCTTCAGTAACAGTTATTAAGCAAAGCTAGAGAAGCAGAAACAAACAGACAGGAATTCATAATAGGGTTTTATGACTGATCAACATGTTTACGTGGACACAGGGCAAGCTGATCTCACACACATTTTCTTCCATTCACCCACAGCCTAACAAAAAAACAACATGTCTGTGTTTGTGTCCTCAATGCCTCATAGTTAATGACGGCATGCGTGCAGATGGCCAGTGTAGTGTTGATATTACAGTGGGTGTTATAATGTTCCACTAATGTTTTTGATTTTACAAAAAAAGACTGACACACGCACTCATTCATAGGAAAACATAATTTTCCTATGATGCTGCTGTTTATTCATTTAGTCCAGAGAACATCCAAGGCCTGTTCACAGATTCCTCAAATACTAATGCTGTTTAACTTAAAGCCTTTTTTCCTTCCTTGGAGTGATGTGTTTCGCCCTGATGTTTATTCTGACAATGTAGTCCATGTGGGTGAAAGTAGTCACGGGAAGTTATATGAGGTAAGACCGCAGGAACAATATTATTTCCAAGGTGTGAGAGCTATTTGAAATTAGTTTATGAGTCACATACACACACAAAAACCATGTAGGCTTATACACCTTCCTTCCGCTATGGCATCATCATAATCATCACTACTGGCAAAGAGCCAGAGACACCAGAGAGTAACTGGACTAAAAGAGGAAACTTGCCCTGCACTCAGTTGAACACACAAATAGAAAGTAAGCTATAACACAACTCTATTCACAAAGGATGGATTCATTTTTGACACAACATTCTCTCAGATATATAGATGATTCCTATTAAAAACACTGCCATGTTTTACATTAGCTTATTTGTTCCGCTTGTGACTGCATTTGAATCGCTGCCAGCTCCTGTAAAAGCTCTCAGTGAGTTAATGTCATACCTTATGGATTAAATTATACCACACTACTTTTTTACTGTTCTCAGTCCAAAACAGCATCAGGAGGACCTGTAGCAAAACCACATCTGCATGTATGACCAGTGTTTATAGTTATGGATATCTAAACCTTGTGCTTGGCTGGCAGTGTATTGTAATCCTGCTGATCCTTAGAGACACATGGAAAACGTAAGGACAATGACCTCATCCATACGTGTTAATGATTAATGGAACCCAAACTGCAACGATAAATAACCTTTTATTAAAAATGAAGGGTAATGAAATGTGAAACGAGTCCACATGTGCATTTGGACATTTATTTTAAAATGTCTAAGAGTTGCATAACATTACATTTAATTGTTGCTTCTACTGCCTGAAAGCCAGCAAAGATAAAATGCACAGCAGATCTATCTGTAAAATGTTTTACCTGTGGCATTCCACACTTGGCTGACTAGGTTTTTTGCCCCAGCTAAACTCAACCCGTCTGATCATGGTTAGTGTACAGTAGTGTTTCAATGTATCCCCAGGAGACTTTATAATCTATCGAGGATTTTGTGACGTTACCGAGGGAAAGGAATCCACAACAAGCCCAGCTGTAATGCAATAAATCCCTACTGTTTTAAAAATAAACACGACTGTACTTAATGTCGATCAAACAAATGTAGACATTCCTCAAATATTTCCAACCTTTGTGCGGGCTAACTCATAGCAAAAGTGATGTTTTGTCAGCAGAGCAGATACTGTCGTGCACTCCCTGCGTCCCTCTGTCTCCCTTGATTTGTGTGTCACGTTCTGTAGGAGAAATGACACCCTTTACTGGAAAGACTGCAACAGTGTGGTGTCAGACAAAAGTTTCATCATGCTTGCCAATCACTTCCTCGCACCAGCTTCTCTTTGAAATACAAAACACCCACTTGTATTTGTGTCCTCTCACTGAAAACAAACATTGTCTGAAGGTAAGAGAACGCCCCGAGATCCAATGGACTGTCTCTTTCTCTCTATCTCTCACACATACACCCATCCTGTTTCGTCACTGTGAACTGCTGGATGAGTAAGCATTTTAAACCAGCAATAATTCAATGACAATATTTATTGCAATATACTATAATATAAAAGTACAATAAAGACTTAGTTAGTATATATGAAAATGAAGTTTACACACTATGCAATGTTTTGCCTCTGATGTGTGAAATGTTTAAAAGGGTTTGTTGTATTCTGGTTATAAAAAGTAACTGAAAACCACAATTCTGTGGTTCCTTCAACTCAGTGACATCTCTAACCGTTACCATAGTCAGTTAATGCCCAAACCTAACCTTAACCAGTCCCTCAGAAATGAGGTTCTGTCTTATAAGGACCAGGTTTAGGTCCCCATGAGTAACGACTGGTCCTAGAAAGGTCACAGAGAGGTTACAAATACAAGTACAAACATTCACTCACCCTCTCTCTCTCTCTCTCACACACACACACACACACACACGTTCTGCTTACTCAACCCCGTCACACAGGGCTATTAAAACTGCTGCCTCACTTCTACCCCCTCTGTGTGTGTCTCGGTGTGTGTGTCACTTTAATATTCCTCCATTTTCGTCATCACTCGTAGTAAAATGGGCGGCGACAATTCATTCACACACACGCTCCTATTGAGATCACGGGACAAACGTGGGCGGGGGAGAGCTGAGGCAGCACAGAGCCAGCCAGTGTGTGTGTGTGTGTGTGTGCGTGCGTGCGTGTGTGCGTGCGTGCGTGCGTGCGTGCGCAGCAGAAACTTTTTTACAACCTTCGACATCAAACGAAGACGACAAACCGCCCCAATCCATATGACTGTTCGGAAGAACCTTCAAAGGCTTTCCCCCTTTGTTTTCTTCGCGATGTCATGCCAGCACACTCTGCTCTTCCTCGCCGTTTATTACGGACAATAAAGTGACAAATAAGTCCCGGACACCCGCACCTCCACCCCCAGCCACAAACACTCAACTACTGCCTGTCCGACGATCACATTGAAACACGGTGGACGTCACCACATCTCCAAACTATTCTTCTACCCACATCTCTACGGTCTCGCACCTCCACAGAGCGCACGACGAGACTAAGATAACATGACCACCAGCTTGTGAGGCGCGTGATGAGCTGAAATAACTAAACCCAATTGACTCTTATGGCATTTGTTTAAATGACAGCGATGACTGATTACGTATAAAAAGCGTTTAATGAGTAGACTAGAAAGGTGTGAAAGTCACTTCAGGTGTGCACTGGAGGACTGAGGTGAGAGATCACGATGGACAAACTACACAATGTGGTCAGACTTCAGTGCACTGACTGAGACCCCGTCCCAAAACACCACCCCTCCCCCAGAAGGAGAGGTGATGCAAATCACTTCCTTTCAATCCAGCTCTTTGTATGTGTAAGGATTGACTGTGGGTGATGGGGGGTGGCAGTCATCCATTCACTTAATACGGCTGCCGACCTCAGTGATCTTGCCCACCCCCACTCCTATGCACACACACACACATGTTCACAATAGCGTGAGATCTCCTTACACAAGCATTTTTCTCCCTTCTCCTACCATGAGTTGAGTTTTCAGGACAACAGGACCTGGAATTCTCAGTGTAACGTCAGCATTTACTCAGTATTAAGACCGCGTGTGTCATTTACTACACTGTGATTTAAAAAATAGAAAAAGAAAAAAAAAAGATCCTCAAAAAGTTTTGGGATTTTTTAAAACCGAGACATTTGCCAACAGAAAGTCAAAACAACCGCCACAATTTCAATCAAAGCCAATTTGGGGACATCACTCTTGATACACGTGCACGGAATGATGAATAAACATGTCCGGTAAAGATGATCATTATGATGATGATGATACGAGGAAAACAATTCGCCGAATTCAAACACGCGTGGGATTAAAGAGCAGTCACCTGTGGGTAAAAAACACAGCAAATTCCCCCACATCATCACACGCTTCGGGTGAATCAATTACCATAATTTAGTCATTGACCTGAATGAAAACCGTTGAAACTACTATACTGTGTTGATCTGAGTGTAATAGTAACTCGGTATATTCCACTAAGATTTACTTTTGAATGTAATCAAAACTCTCCGATCTCACTGCAGCAGCACTCACCGTTCATTCAACTGTTCCAAACGGGCGCTCCAACAACGACAAACCGATTAAACAAAAGTATTCCCAAATTGCAAAACGTGCCTCTGATCCCCACAGGAGCGCCTTTGTATCCGTAACTTTGTTGCTCAGTCGCTGCAGAGAAATTCCCGAGCAGCCGGCGGAGTGGAGCTCGGATCAGCCACAGCTCTATAATAATAATCCCGGTTAGTCTGCGTCGCTTCCTCTCCAAACAGCCATGAAACTCGAGCCGGAGACGCTGTGATGTCCGCGGATCGACTCCTTCCTCACTCTCTCTCTCTGTCTGTCTCTATTCTCTTCAGATTCCTGTTTGATGGCTTTCTGATTATTGGTGTCTGTGTCGGCGTCGAGCTCCTTTTCACCGCTGTTCTCTCTCACACTCAGACAGAGGCAGCAGCAGACAGACAGACAGGCAGAGCTCGTATTGCGCTCAGCTCTGTTTTAAAGGGACAGACCACGCACGGTGGCAGGCGCGGCGCGCGCGCACACACGCGTGACGTCACCGCACGGCTCCGGAATTCCCTGACAGCGCAAACTGGCACCGAGTCCAGCTGAGCTCCCGGTACCGGAGCTGCTCCCCAAACCCCTGCCTCCTCCAGGTTTTTTTTAGGCAGAATCGTGACCGACTGTTGGACTCGTGAACACAGTGAGGAGCATGTTTCTATTTTAGGACGAAGAAGAGTGTTACAACCTGACGTCACTGTGATGGATGGAGTTATCAGTGCTGTGATTAGATTCAGTTGGATGATCAGTTGGTCCAGGGTTTCTAAAAATAAAGCCCTGCATCTTTGTAAAGACTGCGTCTCTTGTGTAGCATTTTGTAAGATATGCCCAGTCATACCATTTAATCACATCTATATTATTATAATATAATACATATTTTGTGTTTATTTTATTTTTGTATTGTCACTTATCTCAATCTTGTTTGACATAATCCTAAAATACCTATTTAGTTTTACTCATATTCATTTTCTTTATTTTGCAGATGTTCTTAATAACTTAACTTCTCTTATGCTCATTTACTAAATTATTAGGAACACTTTTCAACTTTGTGCTGATTTGAACTCTTAAACTATTGGGGTTTTAATGTCTCTATATAGTGCATTGAACCAGCCTTTGAATGTGAAAGGTACTTTAAAAATATATATATATGCACTATGTATACATACATGAGGAAAAAAAGGTTTATACACTACTGAGAAATTACATGCAGTTATACTATGTCCAGTGAAAGTGTCAGCACAATGTAAGGTCATTATAACGGAACATGTTGAAAACACACTAAACTAAGTGGAAACCATAGCAGTACTGATGACTGCAGCCAGTTTGTTATGCAAATGAGCTGCAGTATATGTCTGGCCTTAGATAATGACAAGATTATACAACAGATAATAAATGATGGGAAGGGAACTTGGCTTGTAACCAGAAGGTCACCAGTTCAAGTCCCCACCAGGTCGAAAGGGCTGGGGTACCGCTGAGCAAGGTACCCAACCTCCATTGCTCCCCGGGCGCTACTCAGTGTGGCAGCCCACTGCTCCTAATTCTAGGATGGGTCAAAATGCAGAGAATAATTTCCCTATGGGGATTAATAAAGTATCTAAAATTAAAAAAAAATGTAAGGTCTGCAAATGTTGAACAATATCTCACTAATGTATTATCTATTATTGCAATACAGCTCACATTAGGGCTGCAAAGGTCACAACCAGTCATGCGCTTCTAGGCTGTATATTTTATACTCACACAAGTTTTTAACATTATCTGATTAGTAAAAAAAATCACGCTAGTCTTAATTGGACTAGCATGTATATGCTTAGTTGTACGATCCAATTTGAATCACGGTTACCATGTACAGCAGGTACCACAAAAACATACAGAACCAGAGGACGAGCCATCTCATCGTCCATCTCGCTGTTCACTGTTTTTCTGTAACGTAAGTGTCAACAGGAAACAGGTATCTTCCACATGTATCTTCTGATTGCCTGTTTGACTCGGACTACGGCTCGAATAAACTGTGCATGTAAATCTACTGAATTGACATGACAATGAACATGCCAGGAGAAGATCTATTTGCTATGTGGTCACAGGCAGTCAGTTCAGATCCTGACTGAAGTAAACAAGGCTTTAAAAAACACAAATGGATCTCTCCAGGCCCGGAAACATTTGTTCCAGCTTGCCTCCCCGAAATAACCATCATGCACCCTGTAATAACGCCAACCAGCCACACTGGTACAACCAACAGTGTGTGTGTGTGTGTGTGTGTGTCAGAGACTGTCTCAGTCTCTCTCTCTCTCTCTCTCTCTCTCTCTCCCTCTCTCTCACTCACTCACACACAAACACACATGTTGAGCTTATATTTAGAAAGGACCGTATCAGCAGGACAACAGGAGGCAAAATTAGCCAAGACACAGAGGACAGGAGTGTGTCATGGATGATGCTGTGACAACGACATAAGTGTATCCACACACTCATAGTTATTTATGGCCACAGCAACTCTAAAATAACAACAGCTAAACTAAAGCAATATAATATAATCAGAACATGAAACATCTCTACATCTCAGAAGAATTCAGTAATGGCGATGCAATCACAGTCAGATAACAACAGGCATAGAATACTGATATAATCAAAGGCCTCTTTTTTGACTTGTTTTAGTTTTGCAGAGAAGAGTTATTCGATATGAGTGTGTCACATTCAAACCTCTGATGGAATAAGTACATGGCACGTGTGGTATGTACCACTGGGGTGGATCTAATTGTATCTATTGTGAAGTGACAATGAATGTTCAATAATGTGTTTTGTGTGGAGAAAGAGGAGGGCTGCAGCACACCACAGTGGGAGACTGTGTTTGTATGTGGACATTTTTTTTGTTTGTTAAAGGCTGCGTGGAGAATTCAGCTGCATGCTGCAACGGATACAGTACGTACAGTAACAGTACAGCAGAAAAACTGAATGTACTGTCCAAAATCCAACAGGCTGTTTGCTTCTCCAGATAATAATTTAAGGACCAAGCAGCTAATAATTCAACTCAGCTGGAAAGACAATTTTTAAAACATTTGGAAGCTCGAGCATGTCCATACGTTATCCATTTCTCTCTAAATGTTTGGAAGCTGTCAAAAATGAATTTCTAGGTCATGTAATTACACACTCAGAAAACCAACACCTTTAACTCCACGACAATCTGTATGTATATAATTACTATAATGCATCAAGTCAGCTGGAAAGATATTTTATCACATCATCTGGAAGCCATTACTCCTTGAGCTGCTACAGTCTTTAATTATGCACCATAGAGTTGTAAACTAGAGCATTCAGTATGAAGGTTATATATTGCTTCTCACAGTTGTGTATGTGTGACCATTCTTTTTCTACAAGTATGTGAATGATATGGCTGCTGTGTAAGTCATACTGTATTCTCACATTGCTCGTAGTGAGTGAGATTACTAAAGCATATCTTCCACTAGGTGTGTTCGGAATTGTGTGACTTTACCCAGTGTTGTGTGTGTCAGTGAGTTAATGTGTTGGTCTGCGTTTGTAACTGCCCAGTAATGAGTGTGGTGAGAGACCATTAGTCCAACAAAGTGAACAGGAACCTGATAGCTGATTGATGTGGGTATGGGTGGGACTGTAGTGTACACACACGCACACACACACACGCGCACAGTCTCTATATATAATAAGGTCTGAGAATATTGAATATATGTCTGAGCACGATTTGCCTCGTTCCTCCACAGGGGAGACAGGGCATTATAGTCAGTCCCAGGTGTCCAAAAATGTGTGTGTATACAAGGATGGCTCAGTTCTCACACTCCAAATATATACACTATACATAAATATAGCAGCTCTCCCATGGGTACGAACCCAAAGATTCCTGTCATACCAGACACACCAGAAAGAGCCACACACACACCATGTGAGCTTGTGTGGGTGCTCTGTAGTTGTAGGAATCTGTGTTCCTGGTACAGATGGTACTTCTCAACCTCTAATATGTAGGATTGTGTGTGGGACTGTGTGTGTGTGCATGTGGCATACCGTGAGTCAGCCTTTTGGGTACAGAAAGAGACTGACAGACACGATAATAGTCACCTCCACACACACACTCACACGGTGTCACACCACGAGCAGACAGAGAGCCACACAGGCCGGCAATGAGACAGACAGACTGGCTAAGCACACCCACATACAGCAGCCATGTTGCTGGGTAGATGGTTTGCTACAGCTCTGATAATTAGGGCCTTTATTTAAGAAGAAGAACCAAAACCAAAGCTAATGACTGCAGTCTTTGCTCACCATGCCAAAGTTATATGCAGCAAAATAAATAAATAAAGCCCAGCATAGAGGAGTTTAAGAGGTACATGTTTTAAACAGGATTGATCAGGTTTTGGTGGAAGCAAAGACAACAAAATCCATGACCTAGGTGAAACATTCAAGTTCTTATTATCTTCATACTGAGGTGCAATGGGATTAAATGCTGGAATATAGGGCTACAACTAACAACAACATCATTTTGAGAATATTAAAGCATCTTCCACAGATTTGTAAGCCGGGGCAAAGCCACTTAAAGTGATTCTTTCTGCCCCGTGGTGTTTTTTTCACCCCTGGGTCACCAGTACCTAAATAGTGACACCACAGATGCATCAGACAAGTTGGGGAAGATAAAAACAACACCTGTGCCAAAGTCTTCAGTGATAATGATAGTGATAATGATACTCTTTTACTTTGGTCTCTTTTAATCAGTCCTTTAGATGTTCCCATTGCTGAAATCAATTAGATGATTTGATAGCTGAAATAGTGCGAGTGCTGACAATGCCGTTTTAAAAAGTAAGGCTAACTACAGACATTAACGCTAAAGGCTATGCTAGCAGCTGGAAAAGGAATGTGCATTGTAGTGTTGCACCGGAAATTGCAAAAATAGAGCTGGTCTTATGTTCCCACTGATGTCGATCAGTAGCAGAAGCCCATACAAACCCATGTGCATTACAGTTACAGGGTGATTTGAGGCAGGGCTGAATGCCAATCAAACACATTCTGTCAAAAAACCTGCTTAATCCCGTGTTAAAACAGGTTTTTCATCAGTAAGAACGAGGTATAAATCAGTCAATATAAGCCTGCTATTATGTAATATAATATATATCTGTTGACTTGCTTTACTGATGTGGCAGACCGAGGTGTATCCACACCATGTTTTGAAAAACAGCATTCTGAAACCACCAGAAAAGTTCATAAAAACTTATTTTCAACTCAAAACAGCTACAAATTTGGAATCTGTTATGAGTTTTAATGCTGTGGCTGATGAGTGTAGGTGAATGAAACTGCAAAAATGAAACTCAAAACAAGATACAGGTGGTGTGTAATCCTGAAGCGGAATTCCTTATCTAAGATTAATGAGAAAATATGACACACTGGTTCTTAGTGTGAAAAGGTTTGTTTGCTTGCTTCTTTTTGCTAATGGCTTTGAAGAGCCTTTAAGGTACCTCTTTGAGGACTTCACAAAATTACACATTATTCAAGTGGATTTTGTGAGGTACTGCAGAAAAAGGTAGTCATCCACTCACACCCATTATTTCCCCACCCATTTTACTTCTTAACCAATGATTCAGTGTGAACATAATATGTTTTACGCCTACTCTTATACTCTTACTCACTCTCCTTTGACACATCTCGTCCCACTCCTCTGCTTGTTTAACCTTCATACTGAACAGTGGTGCTTGTGTGTAACTGAGTGTGTATACAACATTTAACTCTCTTAGATGTTACCTGTTATTACATATCGACACAAACTAATTTAATGACCTGGAAAAGTATTATGAAGTGGTAAAATCATTATCATTAAAACACAGTAAATGGTATAGTAGTAGACTGAATGAAGAATGCAGAGAGAGAGAGGGAGAGAGCCTTACCTGGGGTGATCATAGACAATGTGGGCCGTTTTTTTTTCAGCAGGCCACCATGACACCTCCCACCTCCTGAAACCACAATATAAAGAAACACGAGTCAGAATAAAGGTGGAACAGTGTCAAATACAGCTGATGCGAGGAGCAACTTTAAATGCAATTACACAAAGAAATCAGTCACCATGAGCTGGAGACAATGCAATGTCAGTGTATCTTTTTCTAAATGTGGCCTGAGCAATCAGACCTCAATGAATCCCAATGTATCTGTAATGTGTTCACATACAAAGCTATCCAATTGGATCATCCACCATGTAAAAATCAAGTATGAATAGGGCTGTGTTCTGATTAAAAATGTTCTATGCATTATCAATATTGGTATCTGGACTTTGATATTGATTCTTGGACGATACTTTATACGAAACCAATTTAAGAAATCAATTTGAACAAAAAATGCATTACACTTTATTGTAAAATACTTTAGTTTTAGCCGCCCCGGTCCTCTTCTGTTTGTAACCCATTCCAAATTGTATTCAATACCACAAAAAGTATTGAAATTCAATGCCCAGCTCTAAGTACAAACAGACATATTCCAGCTTTCATAAGTTCATAAGTAGTCTAATGGAAGGATTTTATGATACACGTCAACCAGAGCTAATTTCTTATTCCGTTCACTTGTTCCGGCAAGTGTGTTTGCCGTTTGCTGACTGTGTTGTGGTCATGCTGTTGTCGATATGTCATTCAGAGTGGCTAATGAAACCACAACGTGTCTGTCAGCCAAAATGCACAGCAGGGCCTGGACCAGCACTGTGGCCATCTGTGTGTGTGTTTCTCATGTGCCGCCTGTTCAGTGATTCACGATGTCTAGGTCACATAACTGAAAACAGGTGGCACTCTGGTCTACCTAACACACACACACACACACACACACACATCCTAGAACAGCACCTCTGATGTACAAAAAACAATGTGTATACACAGACACACACACACTCTCTCTCTCTCACACACACACACACACACACACACTACAGAAACAAGGGGCAAATGAACACACACACTTTCTCTCATTTAATCATAAACAGAATGTTATGGGTGACACTTGTAATCACAACCTCTCAAAGCCTCCCTCCCCATAATTCATACATAGTCAACCTGTCTTTTCCCTCCTCCTTCATCATCATCATACTGTAACATCTAAGAGACCTTCGACCACTAGAAACTGTATAAAACTGTATAATCAGTGACTGTATAAAATAACAAAAGCCTCTTTCACAGCCTAAGGTGGGCTTCAAGTGTGTGCGCGCGACCATGTGTTTGTGAGACAGACTTGTGTGTGTCAATATGAGGCAGATCTAGCTGGCTCAGCCTTCACTGATCTTGCAACCTGGTGGTTAAGGCCCCTAACCTTTGAACTCAAGGTTGAAGTTCACACCCCTTAAAGGGCCACAGCTGGACCCACTGTAAAGATGTAAGCCTGCTCTCTCTGTGTGTGTGTGTGTGTGTGTGGGTGAGACTGTGGGTGCATTTTGAGAAGGTTTTAAAGAGTTAACATCTGTGGAAGGCTGAATTGCTGCATGGGTCTTGTGTGACACATCGAATAAATGACACAAGGTTTAACATAATCATTTGACCTTGATCAATATGAAGACTGTGGGTAGAGGAAGGAGGGGGTTAGAGGTAGACAGTGAAAGAGAGAGGGACCTTGAGAGAGGAAAGGAAAGGAGGTAATATGACAAAGCACGAGACAGAGACCTGTGAGAGAGAATGTGAGAAAAATAAAGACAGATGGAGCGAGAGGTAGAAAGATACTGAAAGTGTTTTTGTTTTTTTTTCTGAAATAAAGGTTAACCAGTGGGAGTGCCATCTTTTGACATTAACTAGCAAAGAGAGGGGGAGGGGGGGAAGACCAGAGGAAATGAAGAGGTTGAAGAAGTAGACAAGGACAGATAGAGGAAGGCCTTGGGCCATGCCAAAGAAGCAAAAAGAGGAAAAAAACATGACAGGTCAAGAGAACTGAGGAGGGGAAAAAAAGCAGGGCTGGTTTGACAGAGATGGAAAGGAGAAAGAATAAAAAGACTGTAGTATTTGTGTTGCACAGACTCGTCCAACCTGCTATTCAGACCAAACACTACAAGCCAGAAGCTCAACTGCAACAGATAAAAGTGCAATGACAAGAAATAAATGTGAAATACTATCCAGAAATTCAAATGTGGGTAACCAGTGTACATGAAAATATCGGAATAGAGTTTGGATAGAGTTCGATTCGATGGTCACGAGCCATCGAATCGTGCCGTGGTAGAACAGCACAATGGAAAAGCGCCATATGACACTGCAAATCAGTTGGTCCTGCAAATATATCCCAAGACAAGCTTTGCTGGAAAATAAATACACTAAACACAAGAGTGCTTTTAATTTGGGGCAGGACATGTGTTTGTGGCATATTAAACAGATATAGGGGTGTGGTGAATTGCCACTGTCTGCATTGCTGTGAGTGGTGTATTAAAAAAAAAGAGCCATGGAGCTCAGATGCATCTCACTGGCGCGGAGTGGTCACATTAATCACTTAACATATGTGTATAAATTAGCGAGACATTCTGCTATGCAGATGCAACACTCTTGCATCCAGTGTGGCTGTGGTCTAAAGAAAAAATAAATATCTGTCAAAAGTGCTAGGAAATAACAGAAATGAGGGCTACACATGTACCATAAAAAAATAAACACAAACATTTACATAGTACATATGTTCTGTTCATCTATCCATACTGTATTGGTTATATTTGAAGACAGCATTGCATTCTCTGAATGAGAGTTGTCTTGCCAAGCCCACATACCTGCACATATACTTACATAAATAGATACAGACAAACCTATGGACAGATGCTAAATAAGCACACATGCTGCATTGAAGGCAACTGAGAACACAGTGTTCAGTTGTCCGCGAAGGCACGCATACACCTGTGTTCCTTTGTACTGCCGCACTGGTTTTCTGCATGCTGTTTGTATTTAACTACTGCAGAGTAAAATCAGATTAACACATTCACCTTGTGGCAAACACGAGTGTGAGCCTGCATGGCGTGAGTAAACTGGCCATGCTTGGGCTGCTCCAGCCCTTAGTCACTGGTGATTCAGTAGGTCTCTTCATGTTAGGGCAACAGGCTTCATACCTGCACTGTGCACGTGTGCGCATGCACATACACACAAACATAAAACATTGGGGTTCTGCAGGAGAGGTGGTAAATGACAGACTGTTCTTTATTCACTGTCTGCCTCCATGTCTCTTTGTGCCATCAGTCTGCGCTGCGTGTTATGTGTTAAAAGGCTGACTCGGGACAGTTTCAACCCTTGAATGAACTTTTTAACATAGAAACCTGCCTGACAAGCTGCACAGTACAGATTAAGGAGCTAGTCATGAGTGGGGAATCTGTGGGGCAATAACTTGCATCATTTGCTCACTTTAACATAATTTAGAGATTTTAGTTAGTTTAATTAAACTTTTCACACTGGTGTTAATATTTATACTTGAGTTAATCCTTTATTTATTTGCAGAACTATCAGATATGGAAAACATTAGAAAACTATGTGCTAAAACATCATGGATATAGTGGATATTAACTGGGTGGAGGATGTTTTGTTTTAGGGTGCATGCATAAGAGAGGCAGTAAGTCAGTTTTCTGTCACATTTGCCTATAAACATTCATGTGTTTGTGAGGCCGGAGCTGGCACAGCTACAGACAGTGAGGAGGAGTGTCAGGTTGGCTGCGGTTGGGGCTGTTTGGCTTGGTGAACTTCTGCCACATGGCTTCAGCAAAAGGTCACGGTAAAAACCACACCCGACTTAGAAACCATCACACCCACCTCCAACACCCACACACACACGACGAAACGGATGGATAGATTAAAGTGACAGACAAGACAGACAGCCTCTCAGGAAAATGGCACACACATAAAAAGGAGGAATGTGACAGACAGACAAACCAACTAAAGTCCCACCCCACACACCCTGAGCCTGTCTGAAAAGTCATCAGGGTAGCAGTGAGTATACAAACAGACAAATAGGAAGACAGAGAGACAGACAGCGAGACAGAGGAAAGAAGAAAATAATTCATGTCTAGACTGAAAACAGCCACTGTGGCTGCATCGAAAATCAAGACCTGTGAACATGATTTTGTGTATGTGTGTGGTTTTTAAAGAATGTGTAAATGAGAGTTTGATTAGTTAAACCCTTTTAACACTTGGCAAATGTTGTTTTTATCTTTACTGCCCTTTCTCTTTTTACTGACACACACAGGAACTTCACCACAGCAGCCAAACAGAGCACAGCCCACACAGGAACAGACAGCGTTCAGAGCCACAACAGTTTGTCTGCATGGTCTTGTGACATCAATACAAAAGAACACGTGACTTAGTCAACTTCATCCCTATCCATCATCTGCCGAGCATCTTACAATCAAGTGATCGCAGGAAGACTAAGCAGAACACCTGTTCTTTGCTACAGAAGACAATGACGTTCCAACTTTTCACTGATCAGTACATCACTCTTTTTAAACTGCTGATCCATCTATCAAAATAGAAAATCTAAAAAGGCACATCTGGCTGTATAGATATCAAAAATGTCATCTTAAACATACTGCTAAATACTGAAATCATGAGTTTGTAATAAAAATCAGGCAGATGGTCACACTGAATTGGCAAACAGACAGACTGAGATGACACTGGTGGTTTGGATCACTCAAGCTTATAACTTTCAAGTTAAGCTGTTGTCAGCAAAAACAACTCAAATCTCTGAGTACTTAAGACTGAGAATGCTGACACACTCCTGGTGGCTCACAAACAACATTAGAACGAGGAGGTGCATGGAGTTGACATGCCAAAACTCGCTCCTCGCACGCAATCATACACGTATGCTGTCTGAGAAATGTGGCCCGAGGCATCCCAGCTAAATAAACTCTTTGTAAAAAGAAAAAAAAACAACCAGAAAGTGATCTTTTGTTGAAAGCAGTAAGTGGTGGGACTTTGATTATGAGTCATAACACCAATGCTTTCTTCACCACCTCTAGTGTGTGTGAGTGGGTTAAATGCCCAGCATGCACTGCAAAGCTCTGCAACCCTCAGCTTTTCTAGACATTACCTGGGGGAGCTATGTGTGTGTGTGTGTGTGTGTGTGTGTGTGTGTGTGTGTGTGTGAATGCAAATCAGATACACACTTAACAAAATGTACTCTGCCTGTAATCACTGACTGGACTAGTGTGTGAATGGTGTGAAGTGAGCAGACATGATGATGCATTTCGATGTGCAGTAGTCTAATGCATTTGATGCATTTTGCACACTTTAACCTGGTGCCACCCCTCCACGTGTATAACTGGTTGTTTATGTATGAAAGGGGCTGTGTATGGAGTTCATATGTGTTCCATTTTTTCTTTAAGTATGTGTGCAACTGTGTGTGAGCGGAAAGTGGTCAGGCAAGCCCCACCAAGCCCACATACCTGAGCACAGGTTCCAAACTCTACTATTCAATTACACAATGTCATTTGAGTCACATACCAGAAACAGTGACTCAAACCTTTATAGTTACACCACGGTGTGTGTTCACTTGTAACACAGTGCTTTTATACCTTATATAATATAATAATATAAAAGGCAGAAAACGGAAATATCTCATTTGCAACCAGCCGCACTGGTTGGGTTTAACAAAAAGGATGTGTTTAAAAATGACCGTGGGCTGAGATACTATTAATCAAAAATGAACAGTGGACTGTTTTCACATTGGTCACATTACGTGTAACAGTGTGTGCGCACGTCTTCGGCTGCATCTTGCATATGCTCACAAAGACTTCTTTTTCCCACACACATGCTCCTCACATGGTGGCTCATACCATTTTTACAGGAACACAAAGACACACACTCGCACAATATGACAAGCAGTCACTGACAAGTAAGCACTCAATCCATAAATCTGTGTCTGTATGTTTTGTATTTGAGTGTGTATGTTTGTGTCTGTGTTCGGGGGGCGGGCAACCTGGCTTCCATCCAGACATGGTGACCCCACACTTCCTGAACAAGGCTGGTGCTCCTCCACCCACACATCCATCAACAATTTCACAACACATGAATACAGATGACAGCACAGATACTGCAAAAATAGGGTGTGTGTGTGTATACTGTATGTATATATATATATATATGTAGGACGGTAGCAAGCCCCTCCCAGTTTTAACCAACCAAATGCAAAAAAAGAGGAAAATGGAGAGAAACTGAAAAAAAATCGTATTTTATAGTGTGGATAAGAAACATATCACGTCATGTGCGACCTGATGAGCTCTCATCTTTTATCCAACATTTTATGATATTGGAAACCACACAAGTACTTTGAAAACTCTTTGCACTCCTTTACTTTGGCTGATTGAAATACTGGTGACAAGGATTTAAATCTTACTCAACAGTTGCACACAACATAACATAAATCACCAAAACAGCTGAAGTAAAAGTGAAAAATGCCACACAATTGTGCCTCAATACCAACACCAGCTGAAGTCAGCAGAGAGCGTGTGTGTTAATGATGAATGTGTACCATGTTAAAATGTTTCTCTGCTCTTATATACATATACCATCATGTTATTTATACCAACATGTTAATTTTATGTGTGCGTTAACTGCAGTACCAAACACATTCAGGGGGAGGGGGCTTGAGCGACTTTATACTGGGACTGGATTTCTTACATTTGCATATCTGTCGGCATCACCATGGAGATAATCTGTCAATCATGCTGTAATTATTGCTGTAATCCTTCTCCATATACATTCTAGTGGAGTCTTGTGAACAGGATCACACACATGCACACATTAGCTTATGCTAATGTTGCATTTGATTTATCTACATCCTGCACCGTGTCTTTACTTGAGATGCATGTATGACACCCGTCTCTGTCCTTGTATTGTGTGTGTGTGTCTGTGTGTGTGTACACATGTGTTGAAAACATGCCCGCGTATGTGTTTGTGTAATTGTGTGTCCTTGACCAGCTGCACAGGGCAGAGGAAATGAGGCGGAACTCAATCTGGTCCACACCTGTCCGTCTCTCTCTCTCTCTCTCCCTCTCTCTGAGAGAGAGAGAGAGAGAGAGAGAGAGAGGGAGAGGGTGGAGCCTTGGGCCACACACACACAGACGTACATGCACACGTGCGCACAGACACATGCACACACACTTTCAAGTGTAAAAAATGCACTGTTCACATTCTGTATGAGCAGATTGATTATGCATACTGCAGCCAGCTCAGGAACTTAGATCTATTAACGTATGCACTGAGTGAGTCAGTTTCATGTTTGGGTACACTTTATGAGAAAGAAAGAGAGACAGAGGCCAGAGAGAGACAGAGAGAGAGAGAGAGAGAGAAACACTGCACTGGTATGGGAGAGGACTGTGAGGGGGGGAGGGTTTACTCCAGGACGCCAGAACCCAGTGACATGACACAGATGCACTGTGCTACCGTGCAGAAAGGTGGTGGAGGAAGGGAGGAGGGTGAAGAACGATAGAGGAGAAGAAAAAGAGGGGGATGGGTGTGTGCAAGCTCGCTGCTTCCCTGCTCTTCTTTCCACACCATTACGTGGAGGAGATGATAGTATAGTGCGGAGATGATGAGCATTATTATATTCACTGGACAGCTGGAAATGAAGGCTGATAGAGATTTATTCTGAGAGAAAATATCATATTGTGCATGTTCTGGGACTTAATCTGTCATTTATTTTAAAGCACTCTAAACTGCTGATATGTTGGTCTTTTTTACACAAGCCAAATCCCCATGGAAAGGTTTGTCTAACTGTAAATCCCACTTTCAGACACAAGCACAATTGATACATTGAGCATCTGCACAGCTGTAAAAGTCATCTGCAAGCCTGCTCATGTCCACAGACTGTACAAACACACGTGTGGGGAACATGTCCATATATATGTATACCATAACACAACCAGTTTAGTATGAAATGAACGCTGAAATGAACACTGTCACATGTGGACTACATCAAAGTAACTAATATTGCTAATATAATATTGCTTATTATTAATAAAATAAATGTTGCCACCTGGGAGTCTTTGAGCTTTACAATGTGTGTCACCAGGTCAGATTTTGCAGAAAAGAAATTCCTGGATTGCTTTGCAGTAGAAAAAGGAGGGAGGGCGCTGCACAGGTGGAGATAAAGCTTTATCTTGAAATAGGGACAGGATTCAATGGAAAAATTGCCACCAACGTGTTTATTCTCATGTGTACAGCTTCAGTAAACAGAAAATCACTAGGGTGGAAAAGAGGTCCAGAAAAAAAAAACATGGATTAATACAGTTTAAGGCATGAAGCAACAGTTTGCCACGGAAATGTAGCTTTAATAACTAATAAAAATGAATGAATGAAATAGAAGCTGAGGATCATCTCCAATATTACTCTCATTGGTTTATAGTATTTACTGTGACATATTTTAAGATGAAAGTAATGTTTTCTGAGGCTGATGTGTAACCATTTTGTGCAAAACAGAGTCAGATGCATATATTTAGCATATACAAAATTATTTATGGAAATTTCATCCACTGAACAACATACCCACACCCACGATGTCATTTCCAAATTGCATGCAGAGGACCTTACAGCAAACGAATGTGCTTCCACCCACATACTCACACGCACACACTTGTATTTCTTTTCACCACAGAATGTCAAACATTACCATACATATATGCATGCAGGCAGGCTATCAGTCTGCCAACATATAACAGCAAAGCCTTCCATCCATCCGTCTCTATCCCTTCAACCCCCCCCATTCATCTCATCCCCTGCCTCCCTCCATCCCTCTATTCACACCTGCCAGGCCTACAGCAAGGTCACACACCTCAATTACCCTGTGCACATGCACGCACACACATACGCATGCACATGCACAAAGAGCAAGAGAGGGAGTGTGATAGGAAGGGAAGATAAGAAAGGAGGGGGCGAGAGCAGATTTCACGCTACCCTGAGCAGTGGCTAGCATTCACCAGTGTTTGACATTTTATTTATGATGTGCAATGTTCAGTGCCTGCCCTCTCCTTTCTTCTTTATCTCCCAGTTTTTGTCTCTGATTCTGACATCAGCATTACTCTGCACCTCATCAGAATAGTAAGTAAGAAATGTGATAGCGAATAATGTTAAAAGTAGTTCTTATCATGTTTAAGTTTCATTGATCAGAACATTGCCTTTCTGTTTTAAAAATTACAGTGTGTCTCACCTCACCTTTACCTTCTAAGCATGTAGGGGAACCTATAGGTTTTCTATATAAAATATGCTTGGCCAACATGGCAGCCTCTGTAGAGAAAACCTGCTCCAGATATAAATATAAAGGGCCTGTTCTTACAAACTGGATCTTTAAATCCCAATAGCAAATAGCAGTGTAATGTGAGGGCCAGCAAAACACTTAATAATGAACAGCTTGACATCACTAATAGTGTGGATATCATGCTACAACATCGACACTAATGTGCCTTACAAATAATACACCATGAATCCCAGTATGCCTAATAGCCACATTAATGTACTCGCAGTGAATGTGATCCTCCTATTAAGGCTTTTTGTATCTGCAGGCAGACTGCTGTTCACCCATGCGGCCACCGGAGGCAGACAGCTGTGTTTACACCGTGAGCTAATGCAGCCACCATATGGTAACACGAGTACAGGAGACGTCAAGTCTCGTGAAGAGTGCAAACACACTGCAGACTCAGCACTGTGTTTTTAAGTCCAGTTTGATTGAAAATTGTGAATAAAAAAACTCAGGACTCAGAAAGCTGATTTTCTGAAATAATATTTTGTAGACAACACTGGTTAACAGCCCATTATTGCTCAAATTTATTCAAAAACAAAACAAATGTCAGACTCGAGGTGCCATCAGCTGATAGGCGTAGGAGTTTTTAAATGACTTAACTTTAATGAACACTTCTCAGCTTCAAATGCCATATAAATACATGGACATGATTTTTTTGAGCGCCTCAAGAATATATTTAGGGTCATAGTATTCTATATTTGTTCTGAGTGAAGCTGAATAAATATGCAGTGTTGGCTGTCTGACTGAGGGGATCAAGTACACACACTGTGATGCTTGTAATTCAACACGTAAGTGATAGAAATCCTGTGGGACAGAGTCAGCCTGTCTCATGACCTCCTCCATCACCCTGCCCCTCCCACACCACACACACACACATATACACAGTGAGTGTATACAATATCATATCAGCACAGTACAGTAAAGGCAGCTTTGAGACATCTAACACTATAGGCAAACAAAGGGAACAGAGAAAATCAATTACAACACCGATCCCCAAAACACACACATACACACACATACACAGCAAAAGACAGTGTTACATTTCCAGTTTCTGATTGAAACATGTAAATGTTTATGTCAATACGAGAAAAGAACAGAATAAAGAAAGGCAGGGTGAAAGACAGGAAAGGAGAGAAGGCTGTGAACAGATATGGAAGGACAGAGGAAAGAGGGAAGGAGAGGGAGGAGGGTGCAGACAGACCATTGAGGGCTTGACTCCTTGAGACAGATCATATTACCGGTCTGGGGGCACACATGCACACACACAGACCCATAAAGGTCACAGTGCACCCACTGCCCTCCAGACACACTCCTGCAGACACACTGCTTTGTTTTCTCGTTCTCTTGTTTTCCACACACAGAAAATACCTGCCATTGAAACAAATAACACAACCACACCACTGCAATTACAAAACAACATGCAATCAAAATAAAGCTGCCCATTTCAAAGCTCTCTTACCAAAAAAAAGAATGACGCCTGTGTTGCTCAGCTGTGACTTGTGACTAACATGTTGAGAGGTGGTGGAGTGAGAGACACCGTGGGACACATGCGCACACAAAAAAGCACAGATACGAGATGTTACACAAGTGGGAGAGGTCAGGGTTCAGTGTGGAACAGGGTTAAAGAGACAGTCTTTGAAATACAGGCAGAGAGAGAAAGAACAGGAAGAAGAGAGAAAGAGAGAGGAGATGAGAGAAAAGCAAAGGAATAGTAAGAACTCTAAAGGAAAAACGGTCCATCAGCTTGGAAACATAATCGTTTAATGCATGACTGTAAGTCAATCAGCAGAATCGATCAAGGTCATTGTGGGGTCACTCACATGTCATGGATGAAGTGCATGCATGAATGTGTGTTTTTTTGGGGGCGGATTTGACATTAATGAACAACCATAGCAGTGAACTATCAGGTGCACTAACCTGATAAGTGGAGTCAGAGTTGGGTGTATTACAGTTTTATCATATGCAAACACCTGTGTTTCAGTTGCTGATTGCTAGTGTTTGTTGAGAAAAGGTTTTTCAGTCGACTGAGTCAACTCTGTCTCAGGAGGTTTTGACTGTCACAATACTTGATCTTAATACATCTAAATAATCTGGTGAAATGTGAAGGAAGTAACACAACTAGTTAAACTCTAATTGGTCAGTACTACAAACGATTTTAATTTCCTTTTGCTGTGAAAAGTTTGGTAGTGCTACCCACTGACCTGAGGGAGAATCGACATCCCCTGCTGTATGATCACATTAAATCTTACATTAAAAGACAGTGGCAGAAACCAGAGTAGATTATTGGTTGTTAGAGAAAGGCAAACATATATTATCTAGAGATAATTAATTAATCAAGCTAAAACAAGTCTTCTGCTGAATGTACAAGCCGACTCCTGGACTCAAGCTGGAATCTTTTTTCATGACTCAGACTCAAAGACCGGGTCTCGAAATGACACAAAAAGTCAATCCAAACCAACATTTAATGATAGTAATACTGATACTTTTTTTATTACAAGTTCAAAATGAGAAGCAAAGGCAGGCCAGCAGGCAAACCCAGCTCACTGGAGACCCGGTGAAAGTCTCGTCTTTTATTCAAAAAGATGCCCAAGAATAGCTTCACACACATTCCCATAACTTAAATACAGTAATACCCTCACATGCACTCACATAATGAGAAGCTAGGGCTGGGCCACATTACTTAATGAGAAACACCACAAATAAACAAATACAAAGAAAAGGAATAGGAGAGAAGCATTCCTACAGACGTCTTCAAAGAGAATGCGCATTTGTTGTGTGCAATTACAGAGTGGAGTAAAGACACAAGCCATGGGCCAATTGTCTTGTGTTTGTGTGAATCTGTGCTTGTGCACATTGAGAAGCAGCTGCTTCTGCACAGTGTAGCTTCAGTGCAGATATCACCAGCATTACAGGCAGCTAATAATGAATCCAAACAATCAACAGAGGGTAAACACATTTCTGTTTCTCAGAGATATTCATCCATCATCAACAGAAAAATAAAGACATGCTTAGATGAGACATAGGAGCAGCAGAGGCAGACTGTTGAGGAAAAGTTGCACACAACAGGAGAACCCAAATACAGCTTGTCAGTTGTAAAACCCCTTTAACTTTTTCATCATGAACTAGAGAACTCATTACAGAGCTGGAAAACTTAAATAATCTACAGCTCTTCATGATCATTATGCAAGAGACACTATAAACATCCACTATTAACCTTTGCCAAACAGTGATAAAATCGGCAATCCATGGAGAACTCATGCAGGCTCAGACACACACCTGTGTCAGTCAGTCAGTCAATCATTTCTTGTGTGGCACAGAGTAGCACAGTCTTTGTGTTTAGGTCCATGCACACATGTGTGAGATAGAGATCAGCATGCCAATCCTTAGCCTGACTGAGACCACTGAAAGCCATTACCTTGACTTGCATGCTCAGCTTTCTATCTCTGTGTGTGAGTGTGTATGTGTGTGCGTAAATAAGGAAGTCAGTCAGGCTGAAGCACGTGGATCTGACCCTCCAACAGACCGCCTCGCCTCTGTGTCTTTCATCATGTCTCCATCTCCGCCTCTTTGTCTTACTCTCTGTTAATCATATACTGCTAGATGTAGTTTCTATGGTGGAAATTAGCTCCAAGGCCAGAGCTAATCTGCCTGAGCCCTTTTACCCTGCATAATAGAATTAACCACATAAGCCTTATCCCTCTGTGCCTTCACTGGCTATGCTTTTGAATATAAAACTAGTGTGCAGTCATAGATAAAGTATCAGACTACTGAGCCACAGGATAAAAAAGCAGCTAATGTATTGATGCATGTGTGTATATATACTGCTGAATAAAGCACGGAGGAATTACCACAAATTTTGGCAAATTGCTAAACTCTCAGTACACTCTGAGAACAGCCAACTGCTGATTAAGAAAAAAAGTCAAAATGTGAACTGAGCTACTGTATTTGCTTAGTTTAATACACTACACTGTAGTTTGGAAATGCTTAAAGATCTACAACAACAATAACCTGTCAAAAGAGTCTTTAGTAGTGCTGGACAAAAACAGAGGAGAGCCTGAGAGAATATTGTTCTATCTACTATCCTATCCACACAATCTTAATAAAAATGTAGTGCAAATGATTATCTTGTTCCATCAGGCACCAAAAAACTACAGAAGTACATGTCTAAAAGTTTTAATGAAGTGGCTATTGACTGAGTTAGTGCAACATCTGCTCAATCCGTTTAACAGAAATGTTGTTTACATCGAAGTGTCTCAAATTATTACTTTGACATGAGTTGTCATTAGCCCAAATCCAGGCCCTCTCTCCACAGACACAACTGAGCCGTGGCGCCAGCCAGCCAGCCAGCTAGCTCCCCCTCACCTCCACCCCAGACCTCTTCTCCTGCCTGTCTGCTCCTCGCTTTCTACTCCCCCTTTCCCCATTTTTAAATACAAGGCAGCACACCCCTCCCCCGCTCCTCCTCTCTCTCTGTCTCCCTTTTTCTTCTTCAGGCAGCACACTCAATCACCCTCACTCTCCTTCCCCTTGCCATCTCAACCTCCATTCCAATGACTGCACAATCTCCCCCCTTCAGGCGTGTAGGGACAGCCCTGGGGCTGAGGAGGGGTAAAGAGGAGAGCAGCACATATGCACATACAAATTCAGTCACCAAAAACACACTCCCCTCCCCCCATTGCATGTGTGTGTGTTTGTGTGCACATCTGCAGAGAAACACAGGAGCAATGTGGGTGACAGAAGTGAGTGGAAGGTTTGGGTGGTGTCCTCCTAATGGCTCTTAATGCAGGAAATGGCTTGTTGCTACACAGACAGCTTCAGGATCAACTGTCATCACAGGCTGCATTCAATATTTTATCTGTATCAGCAAACTGCACATGTTCACTCACAGCTGGGTCAGGTCACCCCCCACCAAAAAAAACCCAAATGACTATGCAACACTGGTGCCGAAATGGAGTATACAGTTATAATATATCACCCAACTATTTATATAAAAAAAAGTTTTTTTCTTTATTGTGTATTTACTGGGATTCTGGAAAATGCTTAATAATCAGTTGAAGTGAATGCACTGAGGCTGATTAGACTACATTCAAAACAAGTCAGTTAGTTCTCTGAAGGAAGCGTGTGAGATAAGGAATATAGACACTTAGACCTTATCCACATTGAAACAAAACGTAACGTAAACAATCTCTTTCTTTGTCGTTTGGGAAAGTTTTCTGTAAGCATGGCATAATTTCAGGAAATCGTCTTCCTCCACACAAAACCCCCGAAAACAAAGATGTTGATTGTGTGTATAGAGCATGTGTGCACATTTTTTTTAAATAAAGCTTTACTTGAAAGTATACCAGTATACAATGTATACAATCACAGAAACAAAGACGAGTAACCGCAAATGTTGACATTAAAACAAAAGTGTGGCTATTGGAGATCTTCCCATTCAGGGACCTATTTCAGGGATCCCAAAACACTGTTTCCATGTGAATAAAACGATAAAAAGAAATTTCCAGCAGAATTTGTTTTGTTTGGACAGCCACTTCAAGAATTCATTTTTTGTACATAGTATATTTAAAAGATTATTGAAATATATCATTTTTGTTATATTAAAATATGAAGCCACACCAGATTAATCATGACACATAAACATACACTAACAAACTTTATAATAATAAAGAAAATCTATGTCCATCACTAGGTGTTTTTTTTCCATATAAAATATAGCAATTAAAAAATAATATGCAAAGGTAATCAATTCAGCTATATCAAAATATTTATTACTGCCATACCATACTCTAAAACACTACTCAGTATGGGAACTAGCAGCACAATATAAACAGATTAGCACAGCATTAGTGCTGGCCACGTCCTGTGTACAGTATTTCCTAATAGGGCAAGACCATGTCAGAGAGCGAGCCTACAGCTATGATGTATTCCAGTCCACAGCAGGCGACCCCAGCTGAACCGCGCCTGGCACACTACAACTGCATAATCACAGCTGGACAGGAAGTGGTAGGAGACAAAAAAAAGAGAAGAAAATAGGAAAAAATGTCCAAGTAAAAGATGCTCTACTTCTGCTGCCAATAAACTAATGAAAACAGAAACAGGAGGAAATTCCCCAGGGTTTACACAGATGAGTGGGGGTGGCAAAGGGAATAGTAACAGTGGTTTTGTGTGAGAAGTGTATGTGCGCATGTGCAGGCCGGGTGCTCACGTGTGTGTGAGAGGAGGAGTACTGCTGAGATCGGTTTACAGTAGTATGAGCGAGGTGGCTTTCTAGTGAGTCTTTTATTCTAGGAATGTTTGGATTGGTTTGGAAACAGGGAGGGGGGGAATAATTAGGACAGTGATCGCAGTCAAGCATATATACACACAAACACAGGTCATAACCCTATTCTGAACCAGATCCTCAGGAATGAGATTCTGCCTCATTAAGACCAGGTTTAGGTCTCCATGAGGACTACTGATCCTGGCAATGTCAAAGTTTATGCCAGAAAAGAGCTAGCTAACAAATAGTAGACACACACACAAATGTAAGCACATAGTGACATCAATATTAGCTCCAGGCAGACACTGGCACAAGTGTTGTATTTCTCACACACTTGCTCAGGGAGGAGCACACACACACGCACGTACACACACACAAACATACGCACACACACACACACACACACACAAATACCCAGAACGCTGGATCCTAGTGGATCCTCACGTGTGAATAATACACAAAATGAGTGCTGACCACAGACTCAACTACTGACAAAAACCTAAAAGCCACCAGACCACAACTTACTGGATGGTACAACACTCAATGCGTGTGTGTTTAACTCATACAAAAAGCTATGAGAGCCGGCATCTTTGTGTGTTTTTGTGTGTTTGTGTGAGGAGATAGGCATTCACTGATTAATGCTCAGGGAACAAAGTCCCAAGACCCAGGTTCAATAAAGTCACCTGCCTGTTTCATGATGCAGACATAATGACAATGGAGAGATACCAGCATTAAAAGCAGACCAGGAAGACAAGAAACACAGAAACCTTTTGTGCAAACTGGCATTTAAGTCAGTGCAAAGTGAGGGGTGAAGGTAAAAAGACATGGACAGAGGAGTAAAAGGGGACAAGACAACCGCAAACAAAGAGATAGAGAAGTATAAATGAAATATTTTGTGTTTTGTTTTCAGTGCCGGGGAGCCAGCTGGCTGTGGAGCCTTCAGGGGCATTTAAATGCGCTCTGACATGAACCGCTGTTAGCACCTTCAACACTCCTCTTGCCAGGGTTTTCTTTGGTTACCCATTAAAATGACACCGTCATTTATGAATTTGCTTTCATGTAACACACAGGGAGCCACTGTATGTGTAAAGACATTAATAAAATTGAAGCTTTCAGTCACTTTATTGCACAATTTTCCAGAGATCATTGTTCAAAAAGTGGCTATGTAGTCTGGTGCTTGCTATTTTGGGGCATCCTTCACATGCAAAAGTTTTGGAAGCCCCGTGACATAAACATTAAAGACTGTCCACAAAGACACACACATACACACACAGCCCCAGCTGGAGCACACAAGCTCCCTTTGTGCTGCATTCCTCACGCCTTTTAGCCTTAGCTTCAGCCTTTAGCTTAGCTCCTCTCCATCTGCACACACACACAAACACACACACACAGAGCAACTTTCCCCTGCTTTTGTCTGCAGAGCAGCAGCGGTAAAACAGCTGAAAGATTGTGGAGAGGAAGCTCGTCTTACCGTGGCCAGGCTCAGGCTGATCACAGAGACACAGGGTCGGCACCGCGGAGTAAAATCCAAAAGAGGGCTGTTGGTTAAAGCGTCAGCCAGCTCAGCAGATTCCCACTACCTTTCCTTTTATTCCCTTCCTGCTGCCTTGCCTTCCTGCCTGCGCTCCCAGCTTTGTGTGAGCCTTGTATTTTCCCTTTAAATTGCACAGGCTGCCTCCCCCCACCTTCTCAGCACACACACACACAGCCAACACACTTAACACACACACACACAGCCAACACACTAAATACACAGTGCTCCAGAATATGACACTGTTGTCAAAAGCATGCAGCACTGTTGTTGTTGTTATTTATGTATGTATATTTTGTTATTATACAGAATAGAAGAAAAAAACAAAAAAACAAAATAGAAATCCTCTTTGTCTTTCCCCTTCTACCTCTCTCTTAAAAAATAAGTGACGTTTTAGATTCTCCTCTTCTGTTTGTCTTCCTCTCTCTCTCACACTCTCTCCCTCTCTATCCCTATATTCTGTCTCGCTTTTTTTCCCACTCAGTAGTCAAACAAAGAAAGGAAAGGAACAGAGTGAGCACACACGCGCACATACACACACAGACATACACAAAACACATTTGCTTCTACTCTCTCTCTCTCTCTCTCTCTCTCTCTCTCTCTCTCTCTCTCTCTCTCTCTCTCTCTCACACACACATACACATGCACAGGCTCAGAGCCCAACCCCCAGCCAGCCTCCCTCTGATTTTTTTTCATTCCCTGCCTTTCTCTAAACAGCACCTCCCCTTTCCACCATCACCACCGCCCCCACCTCCCTCAGCCTGATCTGGCCTCGTTCTCATTCGTCTACCACTCCTCCCTCTCTCCTCCCTCCCTCCCTCTGTGTGTCAAACAGATGGGATTGGAGAGCAGAAGGAGCCTGTGTTCACTCTCTACCTCGATATCTCTTTCTTCATTAGAGTGATGTAAGCATGATGGAAACATGCTTTGACCTACAATGGGCACACACTGATGATTAAAAGAGAAAATCAATACAGATGCAGATAACCTTCGATCAGGGTTATTAAACTCTACAGCATGTGTTGTTGCTGTGCAGATGTGAATTTATTACACCATGATCTTCACGCCAACAGATGTGATAAGGGCTTTAGCATGAAAACCTGCTAACATGTGGCATGATGAGAACAATCGTACCACGCCCAATATCCAATGCAAGATGACGACTGCAAGAGTTTGTAACTCTGTTAGTTCATCTAGTGACTTTTGTCAGTGTTTTGATTAGATCTGACTGGATTTTCTACATCAAATTCATGTTGCAAATTAAATCAATTAGATTAGATTAAATGATTACTGATGTTTCCTCTTTGTAAAGTCAGTTCTGGTTAATTCTGGTAAAACATTTTTTACAAAGATTATCTTAATGATTTTGCTTTGAATTAAAATGTGTACAATGAAAAATAATTCTTCAATGCATGTAAAACTCCATGCAACTACTGCAAGAATCTATTACTTCATACCCACTGTTCAAAAAAATAAAAAAAAATTCCAATGCACATGGTTCCAGACCGTTTTAAAAAAAAGTTTCTGTCTAACTATGTGCCAACATCCACAATTTTGATGGGTGTCACAGCATTGCACTGGAAAGGGGCAAAATAAGCATGTCCATCCCTGCTGATTGGGACTTGAGCTGATAAACACCCCTGACTACTACAAAATCATTTGACTTAACAATAAATGCCAATTGCACCCTTTCCCACTGCAGACAAAAGCCAGATGTTAAAGAGGGTTGGTGGGTCTTTGTCCAATGTGAAAAGGGTTTTTAGGAACTCAGGGAGTATGACTAATGAACAACTAACCTATAATGTTTCAAAACAATCTTTTGTCTCTACCTCACTGAATATTTCAGGACAAAATGTACTGAATGTACAGTGGGCACAGTAACTTTGACTTCTACTGAGTTTACGAATAGGACAGTGGAACAAGAAGAGGTTACACACATACACATGCACACATGTGTGCACGCACACACACATAATGGCATGCCTTCTTGAGTGTCAGCCACGTGCAGGAAGATGGAATTCCAGAAGAGAGAAAAAGTACAGTCGGAAAGCGGGGAAGGAGAGGGAGAGGGCGGGTGAGGGTGACGGTATGGAAAATACAACATAGAGCGGCTGCACTCTCTGACCAGGGCATAGGCTGGAGAAAATATAGGCACTATCCCTGCACTCAGTGACTCCTATAGACTGCTCCATCCCCCCCACCCCCTCTCTGTAAAGAGGCCAGGGCATGAGGAGACATAGTTCCTCACTGTAGGAACAGAACTGCAAGGTAACAGAATACTGGGAAAGAAGCACTGGAGGTAAAACTGAAGACTTTCCATAAGATCAGCAGATGAGTATGTGCCAGTTGCTCAAACTATTTGTCCTCAGAAAAAGGATTACTTCATTTAAGACTCTCAAAATGTTTTCTTCCATAGAATATGTGAACTTCATATATGTATCGAGATGGAGAGAAGGGCTTTCTTGGTTACTGGTTCACAGAGTCATAAGTGCAATTCCATATGTAAACACATAATCCTAATTATGTTGTGAATTTGTGTAGTCCTTGTTGTGTTTTAATGTTGTTATTGTTGTTGAGTATGTTATAGATTTGTTTTGTATGTTTGTGTGCTGTGACATGTTCTTCTTATTGTTTTTATTCAACGCCTTTCTACCTGCCCATGGACAACAGATAAACAGTTAAAACTTCTCTCAGTTTTAAAAAATCTGGGGTCCACCCACTAATTTAAGTGTGAAAGAGGCTTAAGAAAGATCACTGACTCTGAATCAACTTGTATGCCAGTGTATATATCATGTCTTCAAAGCAAAACTAACCCTAAGGCCAAGGCTGTAAATAAGTCTCTGACAATGTATCTTGTTAAATAGGGCTAAAATGCCAGTGCAGAAAAGTAAAACAAGGCGAGTTGATAACAGAGAAAGGTAACCACCCGGGGAGGAGGAGGAGGAGGAGAAGAAAATAAGGCAAGTCAATATGGTGGTAAATTACATAATTCTTTCACTGTATTGATTTATTGCCTTGCTGATTTGGGCCATAGCCAGTAGGCAATAGCATTTGTAATATTTGAGTTGGAGCCCAGACAGAGCGAAAGGAAGGGGAAAGAGAGACTTAGACGAGGGCAAAATGTGACTGATGGAGAGTACAGTGATAAAGAGAAGAAAAATAGGTAGAAACACTGAGAGGGTGAATAATAGCTGGGAAATCTGGGATGTAGCCAAAGTGACACAGATAAAGAGAGTAGAGCAAGAGAAAGCAACAGCGGACAAAGAAAAAAGAGAGAGGAAACAAAGCATTAAAGAGAGTGTTTAATTGTGTGGACAGGGCTGATAAGATAGTGACAGATTGAGGGAAAGTGGGAGACAAAGAAAGTGTGTCAGTGAGTGCATGGCAGGTTATACTAGTTGCTGTAATCTGTACCGTTATATAACAGTGACAACCACCGGGTAGCTGCCAAACACAAATGAACTGCAGGTAAGATGGGGTTTACTACAAACAGTGTACGCACACATGCATGCACACACACACACGTACAAATGTTACAGAACAGAAAGTGCCTGTGGCCACATATGCTGGATATAAACTACAGTGGCATGCTCTCAGTACATCCACACTTGCTGGATAAACATAGAACAGAAACAATAACAAATTTGAGAACACAGCTTTAACCAAAGTGCTTGTATCATGGTTATCCTTCTACTTCTACTCATGATGTCATATTAAAAAAAGACAGCCTGAAAGTGTATCACATAATCCCCCCCATTCCAATAAATTATTTCCTTTAGACTTCTATCTTTGAAAGCATGTGTTTGCCAAATTTCTTGCTTTTAGACAGGGGTTTGTAGCTGGAAAATAAAGTTCGCAAACTACTCACTCCCTGCACCAAAGTCAATAAAGAAAATCAACAGCTCATTTGTCCCTGTGAGCGAGTACTCTCAGTATTAACAGTTTTTAAGTACGCTGATTGAAAGTGAAGATATAGTCACACATTCTGCTCACTAATATTCCTGTTCTACATGATTATCTTCATATAGAGAAGATACAGGGTCTCTTCTTTCTCTTCCTCATCCTCCATCACCTATTCTCCCCCTGGCACTTCCTCCTTGTTGTAACATCTCTCTTTTTCACTGCCTTACACTCCATCTTTGGATGAACTCAGATGGATGAGGGGAAGGAAGCGGAGATAAAGGCAGAAAACTAGATTAATGGGCTGAATGGAGCACAGAGAGGGAGAGAAACAGTGAAAAGATGGGGAGAGAGAGAGAAAAGTGAGAGAGGGAGCAGGAGGCTGCGATCGAACAAGCTTCCCTTGTGACACTGTGAATAATTTAGTTTACTCTCCCCTCGCTCTCTCCCTCACTCTCTTAAAAGATATATTCAAGATATTCAACTCAAGGGGGGTGAGAGGCTGTGTGAGCTGATTAATTATCAATTAATGTTTAACGAGGTACAGCTGTTCAATTAACACTGGTTTTGTCTCATCCAGCCCCCCACCTCCTTATTTCTCTCCCTCCTTCAAATATCAAAACCTCTCTTACTGCTGCTGTTGAAAGAAGGGGAGGGAGAGAGAGAGAGAGAAGAATTAAGGTTTATGTATACAAATCATTAAGATGGCACTATTCAATAATGTATTGGAACATCTGGGCTGTTGGGCAGTAAATTCCTGAGGTCTCTGCGAAGTTTCCCTGTTTCCCGTCTTAATTCTAACTCGAAGCTAATCAGGTAACCTGCTTATACTGCAGTCCAGCCCACTTTACCAAAATGTAATCACTTTGGTAAAGTGATTACATATAAATCACTAATATAATTTAGTGGCATCTATCTAAAAAAAAATTATTTTGCTTCACATTCTCCCACCAAAGTGCATGTGAGAAACTGCAGTGGCCTTTAGACAGCATAAAACAACCAAATGCTTTCCCTCCATGAAAGAGGACCCACTTGGAGTTAAGCAAAGTTGACGAAACACAACATTTTAAATACAAATTTACTTTCTGTTGAAAAATCCCCAACTTAGACTAGACCTTTAATAAAAAGAGTTGTGACTTTAAATATGTAAACATGATACAAACTGAAAATGATTTGTCCATCACAAGATGGACAAAAACTCCACCATAATGCAATTGGGGATCAAACTACTAGTGAATGTATACCTTCAATCAGACATCTGCCAGTGATTTGATTTAGCTCTGCTGACACATCTGGGAAGGACGCCCTGTTGGGAAACATCAGAATTTCTTAAAGGAGGGAACCAATCACAAACCACTGGAGTGCTAGGGGTGGGCTTTTGTATACATCCAACATGGTGGCCATCGAAGAGCAGCTGTCTTTTAATTCAGCTGTTGCTTCCATTTTAAGCAACTTGCTCAACAGAGCTCCTCCTGGCAAAAGGTGTTAGACGCCATTACTAGATAGTCATTGTGCTCTGCATACGTCATCCAGATCATTGGTCTGACTGGTTGTCGATCTAGACAATTCATTTACAGAGGCATTATTAACTACGTCCATTGGTCACGCTTGTTAAAAGTGGGAGGTGACGACACCCTTTCCAGACTATGCCGTAACGCAAGAGCTACTGAAATAGAAGCTTTTAATTTTGAGATTACTATTCAGCTTTTAGTATCCTTAACAGGCTGAGTAATTAACTGCTAAAGCACGCAACTGTGCAGTTGAGTTTTACTGTTGCTGTCTTGCTCAGTATTATTTCTGTCTCAGTCTATCTGATGTCTTTGTAATCTGTTGGTACAAACCGGTGGATGTCTGGTTTGACATACTGTGTGCGCTTTGCTGGTTTCGGCAAAATGTCAAGGTGGAGAAGTTCTTAAATGTCAAGCTGTTGCCTTTTCTGTGTCATTTGAAGTTGCCTACACACAGCGGTCCCTGAAGTAGCTTTAAAAATCAACATCACATGACATAAATTTCACCACTTCAAAGCAGCAGCGTATATGTTGAGTGATGGGGGATGGATTCAGCACAGAGCACTGGTGAACTCATTGGCACTGCGAGATTTGAATTCATCACCATGCCTCTATTGGCCTCAACTCCCTCTGCAAAACCCCAGGGCTCACAAGTTTGATTCCTTCTTTTTCTCCACCCTCTCATCCTCCTTTTCCTTTACCCCGCCTAATTTCTTTCTTACCTCTGTTCATCTGATTCATCATCTGCCTAAAGCCTTTTCCTCTAACTCTCCCTATGTTTGTCTGTCCATATCGCCAGAAAAAAAATCCTCAACAGCCTGGTCTCAGTTAAGATTTGTTACATTGTCTGTTGGTACAAGATTGTAAGACCTGTCAGACCTGACTAGATCATGACTGCTACACACAAAACAGACACACACTGGTGGTGGTGTCAGATGCAAATATGAGTTGGGAGTTGGGAGAGAGGGCAACAAGAGATGTAAACCACTGTATCTGTCTAGTGGAGCAAAAGAGTGTATGTGCAGCCATGTGTGACTGCCATTGTGCACGTACTGTATGTGCACTGTTTGTATCTATCCGTCTGTTTGGCTTTCATTACAATGTGATATCTCCACCCATCCTCTCTCAAAGGAGAGTGAGTGAGAAGAAGGGGCCAGCTGGCCATCACTCCTGTTACCTGCTCCTCCTCTTCCTCCTCATCTGCTCTCTCTTTGTCCACCACCTCCCTGCCAGTCTCCTCCTCTGCTTCCTTCTCGTGGGCTCCTCCTCTACCCCCCCACCCCCCGTCCATCTCTGCTTGCCACTTCTCCTCCTTTCATCTTCACATACAGGCATAATGGAGCACAGCTTCCTCTAAAGACCCAGCAGGTGTGCAGTGTGTCCAATAGTGCACAAGTGTGTGTGTGTGTGTGTGTGTTTAAGATATGCTTTAAAGTCATGCGCATGGGAGCTGTTTTCTAACTCATTATGCCTATATATGTAGCTACAGTATGTGTGAGTTAGCTGTGTGCATGTGTGTGCGTTTGAGATATCTTGTTTCCTCAAGGGAATCCTAGCCCATTTCCACTGTCTGCTGCAGCCAACCAACTCAGTAGTGCATCGATAATCTATTAGGCAAGGAATACAGACACACACAAACACACTTGTTCTTCTTACTTGCCACTACTGTCCACTCACAATGTGCATGGACTGGGTGGGCCAAGAGTTGTCTGTAACTAAAAAGCAAGCATACCACAAAAATAAGAAATAATACACATAGACAAACAATCACCTGTATGCATATGGCCATAATGGCAAATAACTGCTGATTGTGAAGCAAAATTACTTCAAATATGTACACAACACAAGCAAGAACAATTAAACTAATGTGATTACGTGATGTTTATATCACGTGATATTTATATTGTATGGAGTAGAAAAGGAGGCTTCATTATTATGTAGCCTGTAGACAACATAAAAGAATATGTACAGGCACATTTTTAAAAGATACACAGACAAACTCTAATATAAACAGAACCCAATGTACTGAACAACCTCAACTATGTAAGAGATTTCAGCTGCCAAACAAGATAGGCACCGTGTCATTACATAACTCTGATATCCAAAACTAGACATTACACTCACACACTCACACAGGGAAATACTGATGGACACGCACAAATAATACACAGTGAGACAAACTACATAAACAAGATACCAGCATGATGTAAGAAGGTGCAATATCAGACATCATCGTACTTGAAGCTAAAGCCTGTTTATCGAGCAGTTAAATAGGACAGAGGGAGCTAAGCCCTAAACATGCAGCTTGTTTACAATAACACCGCCATACACGTATAGTGTAACATCATTCCCCTCAATCCTCAAATCATCCTGCTACCAACTTGTATCAGAATACCACCTGATTTGTTATTATAAGAAGGTTAAGTAAAATGCAATGACCAATTGTTGAAGATGGAGGTGCCAAGCAGGAAGAAAAGAGGAAGACCACAGAGAAGGTTCATGGATGTTGTGAAGGAGAACACGAGGACAGTTGGTGTAACAGAGGAGGACAAGAGGGAAAGGGTGAGATGGAGGCAGATGATCCGCTGTGGCGACCATTAAAGGGAGAAGCCAAAATACTTAAGATTTTAATTAAGCTCAATAATTCGTTGTTGTACCAGCATTTTTTGACTGACCTAGATGAGATGAAATTGGCTGCCATTGTAAAACCTGATTTTACTGTCTGACAAGTTACATCTCTAAAACACTTTAAATTGGAAACCAGATGACCTCGACTAAAATTTAATGCTGATAAAAGCTATTACAGCTGCATTCTTACGAGAGGCATACTCTATTTGTTTGGGTCCTGTTTAACCAGCATCAGGTGTGCTTTAAGTATACATTTTCACACACACATACACATTTCAATAATATATATTGAAAACATGTTAAAAATGACACAAACAAATATAAATATATGATAGAATGTGCTTGTTTATCAATGGATGCTTCAATCTGAACAAATGTTGAGAAAAAGCCTGAATATTTCCTTTCTACAAACTGTCTGTGTGTCTGGAAGTTACTGCCACAGTCGAGGCTGAGTGGTGGTCACAGTGTAACACACACAACTATTTTGGCTGGCAGTGTATCATCTCATCAATTTACTATAAATCGCCTTTTCTGTCACAAATTCAAACCTCGAGGCACAAAACGCAAGCAATAATTTCAGGTAAAACTTGATATATTCCATCATCTGCTATTTTTCTCTTTGGATAATCCCTGGATTCCTGCCTTTTGGAATTCTTCCACAGATTATCCCTTTGCTTAAACCACTCCAGGGCCAAGGAGAAGGGGAGGAGGGGAAGGAGGAGAACAAGTAAGGGGAGGGGGAGAGGAGGGGAATCTTATTTTAAAATGCTGGGAGTCTATGAATCTTGCTGGGCTTGCAGTTCCCCCTGTGGACATGTTTTGTGCACATCCAGGAATGTGCTCACTCTATCTCTCTGTTGTAAACCCCCTACTCCAATTGCCTGCTGCCTCTTTTTCGAATTCTTTTCTTTCCCTTTTTTAGGAATTATGTAGGTAGACACAGACAGCTGAGCCAACTGCAGCAACTCCCATGATCTGCTTGACAACAGCCTGAGGGCCCATACATGGGCACACATGCAGACAAGAAAACAGTCACAACAGAGAGCCAGAGGAAAAAAGACAGACCAAAGAGGGGCCCCGGGATGGAGCCTTGAGGCACTCCAACCTGGTGACACAGAAGCAGCATCTTCCCTTTGGTCATCTAGATGGTAACCATCTAACTTTCAGTTGTATGCTGCTCCACTCCTGTTTGGTACATGCCTTTTTGGCAGAAAACAATGACTAGCCCCCCCTCTCTTTAATTTACAGGGGAGTTGGCTCATTCCACTGAGTGGAATGAGTGGGAGTAGTTTGCATTTCATGACGAGGTGGAGCATTCAGTGATGGAAGGGGGTGGGGTGCTATGTTGAGGCAAGGGTGAGTGAGTTTGGCATCTATTTTTAGATGGCATGTCATTTTAAACTCGTGGCCTGTTTCTGTACAGTGCTGAAGGAATGAAACACTAGCAGAAAGACAACTGTACCCACAAATCTGTACAATAAACTGCAACCTTGCAAAGAGACACTTCGATTGTACTTGCGCAACCAAATGTGTTGTACTGCAAAACTGCAGTCAGACCCAATACACTAAAAGAAATTCACAAGCATTTATGAAGATTAAAAAACAAACAGAATAATAAAATTAAAACTACAAACGTAAAAGCAACAATAAATCCCTCACACTACTTAAGCTATTAAGACTCCCGTAATGCACATCATATGCAAGCAGCCACACAATCACTGTATCCAAATCACTGCACACTATGGCACACTAAAGGAATATTATCTGAGATAAATTAAAGTGGCTTAATACTAAGGTATGTGATATTATCACAATCCTTAATATGAAGTTACATCATGTGTGATAGTGCAGTGCCTTGCCTTCTCTGTGACAGTTTCATTCATACCATGGTATTTCATTTTTGCTATTATCGCAATTGTCCTACCGCTTCTACTGTCACCTCACTTAACCTGCAGTACACAGCAGCAGCTGGTAAATATGCTCGAAGAAATATAGAATGATGAGGAATAAAAGCAATGGGTTCTGGCAGTAAATCAGTGAAAACCCTGAAATGAAAGGGAATGGAAGAGTAAGAGAGAAGAGGAGGATATAGGGAACATATGGTGCATCAAGACCTAGTTTCCTTCCCCTTACCTCATTTCCTATGTTTCCCCTCATCTTACAAACCTGGGACCTCAACTCCTCATGGAATCAACACCCAAGTAAAACTCTATTTTCTTTAATTAGTTCTCTCTCTCTCTCTCTCTCGTTCTCCCTCCTCTTTCCCCTCAAACCATATGCTCTCGTCTCTGTTGCCTTTCCTCTCTTTGTCTGTAATACTTTGCTGTGTCCTTCATCCCCTGTTGTCAGGAGGTCTTTCTGTACACTGTATGGGGAACTGGACTAAGGGATTAACTGCATCCACTTTCTACTGCTCATCTAATGAATCACAAAAAGATGGGAGAGACAGTACATCTGCTCATTTGTGATATTTAATTGTTTAATGTGAGTAAATTTATTTCATCTCACATAAGAAATTAAGTTAAGTCAGTCATGTCTTCATAAAACAGGACATGTGAATAATCACTCTCTCATGTGTAACATTATTTGTGGAGCTGCCTTTTTTAAAATCACACTCAAGGTTGCATTGTTTGTTGAAACCAGATTCTGTGCAGTTAAACTGCCAGTGTGACTTTTACATCTAAAAAATATAGCTGGCGGCTGTTTGGCTATGTTGTAAGCAACCTTGACCTCAAAAAGGACAAGTCCATTTTGGTCGAGACAATTATTATGACTGAAACCTGCAAGCCCACATCTAACTTGCCCATTTGTTATGTACTATGTGTAGTAAAATTTAGCAATAGTATGTTTTAAAAAAGTAAAATAAAGTGTCAATGGAAATGTACATTCAAATACTAAGATGATAAAACTGTTAAGTGACAAAAATGTAATTAAAAATGTATACTTCTGAATATGCTGAATACAGCACTCTCACTCAATTTCAAGACATTTTCAAACAAGTCATTATGAGTTAAAAGTCTGTGGTAAGTAAACAATGCAGGCAAAACTAGGGTCCAAAAATAAATGACCAAACCAAATTTCCCATCACAAATTGCAGGTAAACTGATGCTCAAAGTTAAATAATTTCTGGAGGCAATTGTACAAGGACAACTTAAACACCATCTGTTCAGTATATTAACACTGTGCATTACTCAGTTATAAAAAGAAACAAATTCTAATTTAAATAAACTACTCTTGTTACAAAATTTCCGCAAATATGCTTTTCAGTTAGTTGTCACATACTGCAGTATTGCATGTCATGAGACTGGATGAATATACAGTGGGTGATGTCGTTCTGCAAATGAGGCCTTTTGTTGTACTAATTAAAGGATGGAATGAATTTCAAAGGGTGGAGACGACCAAATGACGCAAAAGCACTAAATCAGACCAAGAAGGAAAATCCCACAACTGTGTTCAATATGGTGAGGCATGTGTTGAATGCGAGATTCTAAATTAGTGTGTGTGAGAGAATCTGGATGTTTGACTCTGACTGTTTGCATGTATTTCTGCCACTGTGCATGAGTAAACTCCTCCCTCTGCCTGGTTGCTAGGACACCTGCTTTGGGCACGTGCAGAGACCGGCCTGAACTTTAACCTCACGGACCTCTGACACTCATGACCTCAGCAGTGGTCTGGCAATTTATCTTCAAACTACTCCCACCTCACTCTTGTGTTGCACACAGTGAGGGTGGAGGAAAGTGTGTGTGTTTGCATTCAAGTCATCTTTATGGCGACGAAGGCCTGGGTCATACTTTCCACTTCTGTGTGTGCACAGAGGTCTGCGAGGGTCTACGCAACGTAAATTTTCATCCAATCATTTCCGTGTTGGCCCGCATGAAGCCGATACAGACGACTGCCTACACAACCTCCAGTTTGATTCGGCATGGGCCATAAGCTCTGGCAGCGCAGGCTCCCTGTAGCACAACACTTTCCACTCTAGTTAATTGCACGCTCTTTTTTGGTCAAAAGACACAATGAAAAAGACGGTAACCACGGAAACTCACTTGAGCTTATATGAGGACATTTGCCAGTACCCAAACATGTACAACTCGGGCAGCGCTCAAAAAGACATAAAATGAGAGCAATTTTCTGGAATGGAATGTGAGATTGAGCACACATCTGTAAAATGGTAGATGTATGAACACCCTTGTTTAAGTATGAACGAAGCCCTGTTCATGTACATGCATGCGGCAGTGCGGCAGTCATCCTCAGGGTTAGATGTAAGTAGTGTTTTTCTGAGTTGTTAAAATTTCGGTTGATCTAGAAATGCATGTAAATGCAGAGGAACAGAGAGGCGGCATTCTGAGTGAGAAGAGCAAACAGCATTATACCACTGAACAAATACAGCCATAGAAACAAAGTGGAAGAGAGATGTGCGTGCACATGCGCATATGTGTGTCAGTGTCATTCTGTCTTGCTAGCAGCAGACTGGGGCTGGCTGAGGAGGCGTCACGCCTTTATTTATTCATCAACCTTCTGGGAAATGGCAATGAGAGACAAGGTCAACACTTTAATGCACACATGTGCGAACACACAGACACACACACACACACATCTTTTCAGGCAACCTATGGAATGACTGTATACTGTATATAGTAAATACATTTTCGAATATCTCTGCCAACACATATAATATAATGACTTGTGGACGCCATCATCACAACACACACACACTGTGTTTAGAGACTTGTTGGCTGACTACGCCATGAATTGGGAGCCCAGAAAGCACACAGACCCCATTAAACACTGCTGGAGCTGCAGCGCACGCACACATGCACGCACACACACACACACTCACACCTATTAAATGCACTGGATCAGCTGAGTCAGCACAGAGAGAGAGAAAAGACAGGAGGTTTAGACAAATAGAGCTCCGTAACCAGGAGACATAGTGCATGTACGCACATGCACACACACACACACACACACTTATGACTTTGGTTATGATCATGTACAGTATGCAGATGTAATGCATGACCACACAGACGTGTGTACAGTTACAGAAACACCCATGAACAAAGGAAAATTGCAAACACAAGGGGACACACACATACACATATGTTAAAAACACAGACACACACACACAGACACACACCAGTTTGGGGAACATAAGCATGTGCATGTGTTACTTCACATCTGGCTCCTCTTAGAGCAAAATACAAAAGAAGTAGTATGCACAGTGAATGTGGCATGAGTGTGTGTATGTGTGTGTGTGTGTGTGTGTGTGTGCGCGCGCACGTGCACTTGTGAGTGCACACACACATGTTTTATTTAGTCAGTGCTTTGATAGCTGGCAAATGAAGATGAGGGCTCACCCATGAGTGCAGACAGGAGAGAGGGGCCAGTCACTGTCAGATACTTAAACAAAAACCACATGCAGCTGTTCAGTGTCTGCCTGAGAGGCACGTGACACACAAACACACCAATGCACGCATGCACACACGCACGCACGCTCACACGCACGCACACACACACACACACAGGCATACAGATACCATAGCAACGGAGAAAAACAGGTCTTTGTTACTTGGGCAATGGACAAGTGTGAGAGTTTCATCACCACGTGCATCTCAGTGGAAATCCTAGGGATGTGTGTGTTTGGCTTATAGTGACTTGTGAGTCATCTAGTGGATTGTGGGTCTGACTGTGTGGTAAAAATAGCATGCTGTGTCAAACATGGTTACAAAGAGATGATGAAACAACTGGAGCAGCTGCTCCCATACACATTGATTTTGATGCATACATTAATTGTTTGTTAATGCATTGCACTATTACTTGCAAGTGCTGCATCTTTGCTCTGTGATATGTGAGAGTGTGTGTGTGTGTGTGCTTGCGCATGAGAGAGTGTGTGTGTGTGTGTAAAGGCGTCAGTATGTCTAATCTTACTTGCCCTCACTTTATCTGCAGGAGACTCCTGTGCAAGTCTTGCCAGATCACAAGAAAAGACAGAAAGAGGAGGGGGCTCATGGGAGGAGAAGGACACAGAGATGAAGGGTGATTGGGTGACCTGAGCTTTTGATGTTAAAGTTTGGAGCCGACCAAGGAAATACTTCAAACACTGCATAGAATTAAAAAGATTACGTTCCCTGTAAACGCACACCCTTCTGTCTACAATAGTCTGTGCACACACTCACACACACTCAAACATACGTCAGTCCACAACCGGTCAGCATGCCCTTGATGGAGAAACATGAAAAAAGTGAATGAGAGGAGACCGTTATCTGCCCCGTAGTCAATCTCTCTTTCTGCTGTTGAGCAGCTTAAAAAAACTGATCCTAAAACAGAGCTGCCTTAGTTTGCTTTGGCAAAAAAAACCTGACCTGAATGGGATAAAAAGTGATTGCAAATAATAAAGTGACAAATGTTTGAATCTGAGGACACATGATATTGGCCTCAACAGAAACCAACTGAGGCCTGTAATGATGCAAATTCTTCTTTTAATTCTAGGGTTAGACATTGACTGGTTAAGGTTAGGAATAATGCTTTGTTTAGAACCAGTCCAGTAGAATCTAATCATGTGAGCCTGTTTGTGGCTTTGTAGAGCCACTGTGAACTGTAAGTTGTGATGCACACATGTAAATGGTAAACTTAGCCATAATATTGTTGAATATTGTTATTTTTCTCAAGACATTTTAGGTTGTTCATAATATGTTTTGCAAAAAGATACGTCATTAAATGTAAC
Source organism: Solea senegalensis (assembly GCF_019176455.1). Lineage (NCBI taxonomy): Eukaryota > Metazoa > Chordata > Actinopteri > Pleuronectiformes > Soleidae > Solea > Solea senegalensis. Next base: position 9,397,110 of record NC_058023.1, on the reverse strand, counting down.
ACAAAGGGAACATTTTGGAGTCCTTGTTGTTTGTAGGTTATTATGCTATTATTTTACTGCTCCAGCCAATTCACTAAATGAGTGATACCCCTGGTTTAGGCTGTCCAGATGAAGTAGCTGTGCAAACCTGTGTGTGTGTGTGTCATGTCGAGATGAGAGTCATATGTATTGACAGAGGGAGCAATAACTAAAAAAAAGTGGTGGGAAAGCAAAAAGTAATAAAGGAAGAAGTAAAATAAGGAAGATGACAGAAAATTGATTGAGTATTGACGAAAGAGGAAGTTGGAGAAAGTCAAATGGAGTGCAAACAATTGAAAGTTGAAAAAAGGGGGTGATGAGATATTGAAAAGAACACCGTGGGTGGTTGTGGAGGATGTAGCATGGAGCACACACACACACTCACTGAGTGATACATGCTAGCTGGTGTACGCCATGGTGGCTACCACTAGCCTTTATTGGTTAGGCAGCTGGTTTGATGTGGAGCCTACACACCAGCCCACACACAGCGACAGGATGACAGACACACTGTAACACACACACCACAGAGGGAGGGGGATGTTTATGTGTGGGTGTGGGAAGGGGATGTATTGAGTTGGGCTATATGTATGTTTATATGGGAAAACCGATAGTACATCTGTACGTGGGGGACCATGTGAATGTACAGTGGGACAGGAGGTTCAGCAGCAGAGTATGAACTGAGTCAGTAGTTTGAATTCTAAAAAATTATTCTGTAGATTCAAAAAGTATGCAAGGATTTCTTAATTGCATGAGGTAAAATTCTATATGGCTTCATTCCAGAACACCACTACAGTGACTATGTAGAATATAACTCTTGACATATTCAATTAACAAATGTACACCAGAAAAAAATACATTGATATTTTAATGTTTCATTGACTTCTTTTGTTTCTCCATTTTGTGTGAATGAACTTCCAAAATGTATTGTCTAAATAAACATGAATTTTAAAGTGTGTGATTAAAATATGATTAAAACTAATCAGCCAGAGGTCAGTGTAATTTAGGTCCAACATAAAGTGTTAAGAGGGGAACCGGCTGTTCAGTCTTCCCCCAAGACAAATGTGATGTCTTAGTTTCAGACCTGGGGTCCTATACTTTCCAGATAAAATGTCTGCAGAACACCACTATGCATTTTCGCATGCATGTACATCCTTATTCTAAAATAAGTGTACATATAATCTAACATTCCACACATGCATAGTCAATCTCACATTCCATTCCTGTAGCAGCAAATTCTCACTCAGTAATTTTCTCCCATTTGTATTTCCTTGTATTGTCTGAGAGTGAAGGGTACATGTGAAGGTGCTGGCGAACCTCCTCACACAAACCTGAAGCAAGTTTCCATGGTTACTTTACTGTCTCTTGAGAAAATCACAAGAAAGCCCCACCAAGTGGCCTGGAAAGTGTTGTGCTACAGGGTGCATGCGTAGGCAGAACATACAGTACGTGTGGTCACACAAACAAAAATAACACTCCAGATATCAGGAAAACAAATATGCTTCCACCATAAAAAAAAATGTAATCACTGAACACAACAGAGTTATTCCTCCCTTGGTAAAATCAACATCTGGAACCATCAACATGTCATTAATGCACTACAAGAAATAGCCCATTCAAAGCTCTAAAAGCAATTAAGAAAAAAATTCTATAGCTCCCAAACTCCAGTTTCAATCTTGCCTAAACCGATGTGAAATAACTGAGAGTGAGATGGTGATGCTAATGTGTTTTGGAGATCTTATCTGTGTTGACTTAAATATTAATGTGACATGCTTGAAGAGGGGTTTAGTTGAAGAACAACAACTGTTTGTGGGTGAATGTGAAATGGAAAGACAATTGAAGACACTGACAAGAATTTCGAAGCAGTTCATACAGAGTGAGATATTTCGGATAAACAAGACCAAGAAGAGACAAGAAAAGTGTAAACAAGGAAATGACAAGCAAAGTGATGAAGAAACAAAATCACAAAAAAAGAGAGGGAGTCTAGAGAGAGGACGGCCAGAACGATGGAGAGATAAACAGAGTGTGAAGAGTCTGGCTGTGACCCAGCTTTGTCTTTGGTTTCAGGAGAGGGAGGCTGGCAGAGGCAGGCAGACTGGCTGCTCTGGCTTGGGGCCAGGCCACACACTGTGCCACGCTGCCCAGGAAAAGCCCCGGCTTGAGGGACAGGGAGTTGAATGGGGGGGGTGGGCGGATAAATTCAAAGGCTTGCCCTCCTCCCAAGGCACTTCAACAGGCCCCGGGGGGCACATTGTGTCCCCAGCTCAACCACTTGACACATCTGGTCCCTCAGCCTGGTGAGGACTCGCTCAACCTGGCAGTGTGAGGTGAGGCTACAAACCTGTTTAAGTCTGACCCGAGTTGGAGAAGCAGACTTCACAGACACAAATAGTTGGACATTGGCTCGACAGCACTTAAGCACACAGAACTCTCTTAGGCACGTATTAAAAAGTGTGTAAAATTAACATGTGTTGATGAAGTTTCCCCAAGTGTGTTGGAGAAGCTATGTATTCTCTAGTTTGCAACACAGAAGATGTTGTAAAAACATGGTGGTTTAAAATGGCGGCCTCTGAAGAGCCGACTTGGCTGAGATGAAATACTGTATAAAAGGCTCATTCTAGGGTAATGAAAGACTAAATTTCAAACATCTGGTGAATATACACTTACTTTTTTTTTTACCCTCTATATGAACATAATTATTTTATCTTCTATTTCTGCATAGGATCTTTAAGAAAATTCAGACATGTCTGAATATAAATGGTTATATTTGGATCCAGCATTGCATGTCCCATGTTAATTTGGCATTACTACATTTTAATTGTGTTAGCATCATCCACTCTAAGTGGAACAGCATATTTTTTTTTAAATGTATCTCCCACGCATAAGCACATGAGATGCTTGATGCAACAAACATTTTTAAAAAAACAGACGAATAGTGCTTCATGATATCACTAATGACCAAAATCTTGATATAATCCTCATAAATATACATACATATATGTATGTACAGTATATATGCATACATCACACCTTCCATGTGACACATATTAACATTATTTGATAAGAGGCTATTCAAACAAAGAAAAGATGGAACCAGCAAATGTTTGACAACTTAGTTTCATACAAAGGTTTTCAACTGACTGAAATTACCAAATCATTTCAGGACTATAGTATACTGAAATAAGACTGAAGCTGGACAAGCTTGTCCAACGTTGAGAAAATGGAAACATGAAAGCCAAAAGTCATTGAATTAATCTCAGACTGGCATCAACGGTGCAGTTGTATGAGAGGCCCTAAAAAGATCAGACTTCAGTGAAATGCATAACAACAAAGAAAAAAGAAACAATCTTTCAGCCAGAGCCACTCACTAATGAACCCAGTTACACCATCACTCGCTTGCTATAAAACCCAATAAAATCTCTCTTATAACCAGTTTGTGACTCTTTTGTAGATTCTCGAAGCAGTATAATGCATTTTGTTCTCCTTCCTGTATTTTTTTTTATCTTTATTTCATCCTCCATGAATGTCTACTATGCCTCTCTCTCTTTTCCTTCCCCGTTTCTATTGAAACCTTGAATTAAATCACTTTTCTAACTAGACACCATAAAAAATATCCAGAATCGGACAAATAATGGTTTCATTCATTTAGGCCACTCTGAAAAGATTTAACATTTCATTTGACAACATGCAATAGTTCATAATTCTATACAGCCATAACAGCATATGGCAAAACTGAGATCTTGTTTCTAAAACTGAAAACTGTCCTCCACTTTTTTATTCACTTGTTTCCATCCCAGATTAATCAATTTCTCTTTATACTGCTTCCTTCTCTCTCTTTCCAGCTCCTTTTTCTGTGTGTAGTACATGTATTGTACGTATATTATTGTACACACATTTGTGTGTGTGTGTGTGTGTGTGTCTGTGTGTGTGTTAGAGCATGTAAGATCCTGAGAGCATGGAGCTGACTAGACTCCATTTTCCAGCTGCCTGGACAAGCCAATCAGTCACAAACCTCAGAGCCTGTTTCCAGAGGATGGAAGAGGATGATCGCCATGGAGACGCTTTGAAATTACATCAGAGATAGGAGGGTTCATTCAACAGTACACATTTGAAAAGTGTACTGTTGAATGTACATATGGGTTGGGGTTAGAGGGTTTTGGCAGAGGGTGGAGAATGTGTGTGTGCACTCACTCATATCCAGTGTCGACAAAAATGACCTCTGTGTTGAACGTACAATCACTAAAGATCAAGTTTCTACCAAACCCTTCCTCTCTGTCTCTGTGTGTTGAGATATAAGGTTACCACTGGCTCCAGACAGTGAGGCTAATACACCTCCACCTCTTCCTCCTCTCACGTCCCCCTCACCTGACTGAAGGAAGAGAGGGAGGCAGGGAGGGTTGGGCTGAATGAACGGATGAGAGAGAGGATGAGGTGGATGAAGTAAATGAATGGGAGAGATAGAAGACACAGACAGGCTGAGACTTCTATCGAGAAATATGAGAATGAGTGATTGTCTCGTCCACCTGCAAGATTGCTATGAGGAGAACGCATGCACACAAGAGATGTGAGATATGGGGCAGCCACAACAGTCAATAGACAGAAACCTAAGATGGCGGAAGATGGGGGGCCCATGTGACCCCTCCCTGTTTGCCCCCCCCCTCTTAATTAAACTACGCTGTTGGGGCCCCATCAGGGTCATGCACACACACAAACACACCGCACACACATGCACAGCTGACCTTGCCCTTCCCCCAAATGAGCCCCTTATTGATGAGGTCACTGGCCAAGGGGTCAAATCCAAAGGATAGAGAAAAAAATATTTGTTTAGAAAAATATATTTGTTTAGAAAGAGACAGAGGGAGATCTGCAAAAGCTGGATTTCTCATACTATGACTATCTGCCAAGCAAATATTTGACCTTATTTATGTCCTCCGACCTACTGTCTTGCTTTACTCGCAAAATGTTGCTGCTGCCTCCGTCTGTCTTGACTTTAAACTAATCACTTAAAACTAAATCAATGCAGTGCAGGAATGCCACAATTCAACATAAAGATCTAAGCACTGTCATAGTGACAAATCAGAGAGTCATATGCAGTTGATCAGCTTTGTGTGAACGTATTTGAACATTTGTTTATATTTAAAAGTTATGCACTATAGATTGAAACACACCGCACATGAGCCAGAAGTGAAGATATTGGCTTTCTACGTATGTATGAAAACATAACCTCAACTAACCTAAAGACAAAATGGAAAGTTTCTTAAGTGTGGAGTAGTAGTGTTAAAGAAGAAGATGCATTATAGTCTGACCTACAAACTCACTGTCACAGTATTTATATGTGTGATTACAAGAAAAGCAAAGGAAGCTGACTTAATGAGAAACATGTTCTGATTTCCTGTTTCTCATCTTGGAATGAGAAAAAGTTAAACACACACACGTTTGGGCAGCATTCGCGCGTGGGCACTGCATTGACTTCCATTCATTTGGACAGGCTTGAACAAAGCATTATGCCTCACCTCACCTTAACCATAAGCAGGTAATGCCCAATCCTAACCTCAACCTAACATCAATTCAAATTTTAGCCTAACAAAAACAAACACTAGTGTGCGTGTACACACCCACACACACTATGCTGAGTGACACCCATGCAGTTTGTGATAATAAAACAGAATGTGATGCAGTTTTTTGGTGGCTTTTTTGAACAGTGCAGTGATGGTTGTTGCTTCAACCACAGCACAACGTGAAAAGGGGGTATGAGGCTTTTAAGACATGCATTTAATATTTACAACATTGAATGTCAAATAGCCACTGATGGCTGGAAAAGATAATGAGTAACAGTATGATAAATACAGAAGAACTGAGTGGATGTGTGCATAAATTGATAAAAGTGAAATGTAGTATAAAGTGCTTTGAGTGATCATTAAGGTGAGAAAAGAGCTACGTACAGAAAATGCAGTCCATTTACCATAATTCTGAACTGGAACTCCACATTGTCACATGTGGCCAAACAAACAAATACAAATATCAGGGATAAATATAACTTTGTGACAGAGCGACAGCTAGAGAGCAAGACAAGGTAAGAGATAGGGCTGGGGTAAAAGAATGTGCAGGTAAAAGAACAGCATAAGAAAATAAATCTGCATACCTCTCCTCTTTCTGTCTCTTCCTTATGTTCCCTCTCTTCTCTTTTCAAAGCAACATTATCTTCAACTGCACAACCATTTCTTTGCTTTCATCTTTCTCTTGCACTCTCTCCTAATCTTTGACATAATTTCTACCTCTTCATTGCTCTTCCACTTCTTTCACTTTCTCCATGCAGGACAGTACTGCCACTGTGCTGCATGGAAAACACACACACACAGGGCAGAGGTGGTGAAAAAAACCTTTTTGTTTACCCTGTGTAAACAGATACATATTGGCAAATTGAAAACCTGGTGTTGCCATCATCATCAACACTCACTTTACACTTCTCTGTGTACGTCTTTGTTCCTACCTCTCCTCTGTCTCCTCGGTCTGAGTGTAAAACACACACAGAAAGTGAAGGAAAAAGCCAGAAAGGGAAAGAGACTGGGCTCAGCCATTCAGATGTTTTTGTCTTTTTCTATTTCTGAGCTGCAGCTCAAGTGTGTGTGTGTGTGTTATTGCTATTTTTATACTCCCACACAATTGCCGACTGCTTGCTTCTCCTCCACTAAGTCCCACTGACTGCACAAACTTTCTGAGTGTTTGCCCATGCACGTGTGCAGTGCAGTGTTTTCCATCATGAAGAGGTGGAAAATGTGCATCTCTGTATGTGTTTTCTTGACAACACTCTGTTTTACCAAAGCAGCTGTGATTCCTGGTCATTTTTTACATTTGAATGAGAGTACCTTTTGCATAGACTCAACGCACACATTTATAAACACACACATAAAGTCACTCTTTCACACATATACACAGTATCAATAGAGGACCATGTTTATAATCTAAATGAAGCCAGTGGGAGAGCTGAGAGCCAGCTGGGGCTCCTGCTTTTGATCTAATCTTTTACACACGCATGTGTACACACACACACACACTAGTAATGCCTGTTAATTGCTTTGTTTTCACATCAGGGGAGTGAGCAATGCCTTCTCTCACCCGCTCTCCTAAATTTTTACTCACCCCTCTTCTCCCTCCATCACTCATTCTGAATAACTCATTGTGAAGATTATTATGAATGAATGATTGGGGGCTATGGGATGGTCATGGTGTGTGTGTGTGTGTTATGTCATCTGAAAGGCAGCCGTGCTCTATTAGAGGAGTTTGATTCATAAGTACAAAGCCTCGCTGCAGTGATTCCCCCGTCAGCACAATAGATCCATTACACACACTCGGAGAAAAAAAGCAACAAATGACGGCAGAAGGACAAAAATGTGTCCCATGGGAGTGAGCGAGAGAGAGAGAGAGAGAGAGAGAGAGGTCTGAACAAAGAGAGGATGAGAGCCAGGAAACAGGAAGTGTGGACAGAGGAAATGAGAGGAGGGATGACCTGGAGTGGGTATAGAAAAATGTCTTAAGAGAGCGGATGTGCTGTTGCTGCTCCTGATGACGGTGGTGGGGTGTCGTACAGTATTCTTGCCCTTCCAAAAATGAACAATAAGGTCATTCTCTGTGTGAGGGCTGACTCTTGGCAAAGTGTGATCATTTGTTACTGAATATAACATGACTCAGAGCAGTACCTCAGATTTACTTATTCAAGCTTGAAGTCTGACAGTTGACAAGTCATCCAGCAACTAAATGAATGATTGATGGTGACTGTGTGGGGCTAACCAATACGAATAATACTTGAGGCTAAATTCCTTTACACATCATTGTACTGGACATTGGCACAAATGTGATGTTTGAGTGCCCATTGCTTATTTACAGTGTCCAAGCGATTTTATTTGGAATCTACAAAATTAGGTTTAAATGCTGTAATGTTCAAAATAAAAATAATTTGCCTAATTTCGTATGATTCTACAGGACATTTTAGCTCTTGACTTAAAAATCAGCTGTAAACACTGCTGTTGCTACAGAAACAATGATATTGGTTTTATTACATCAATTTTAGCCAAACAAACCTGCAGACCTTTAAAACACACAAAATCACATATCCTATTTCAAAACCTAAAGCGTAAGAAATATGGATTCCTCTGTTTTGCCTGATTATTTTCCAAATAGTTTTGATAGACTTGATTTTCATGTTTTTCTGTACTCATTTTTTTTTTTCCACTAAGTACACATGATACTATTAACTGCTATTTTGTTGACAACCCTATAACAACAGCAAAAACGTGTGATCAGCAGAATAAAAGAGTGTGAAGGGACAGCAGCTGCACACTCAACACTACCTGGCTCCTGTTCAAACATAGCCCACCTCAGCTGGAGAGGCCCAAGTGAACTCCCTGACACGCACCCCCAGGCATTAAACATAAACAAATACACACAACCTCACCAACTCTCTCTCTCTCACACACACACACACACACACTGGAAAGACCAGAGAGTCTCAACATAAGCACACATGAGTGCACAAGCAAGAAAAGTACAAAGGAATATCATTACAACACACACTGTCAACAATAAAACAAACAGACACACCTTCATGCATGCAAGCACAAACACTCACTACTGTCAGTGAAAGGTTTCCATGGATATAGCTCGGCCCTGCACAACAAGCAGCATGAAATATTCTGTGAATTTTTCAACATGTGCTCTTTCCCCCTTTGCACGTGCAGAATTGCAAAAAGTAAAAAAAAAGTGTGTGTGTGTGTGTGTGTGTGTGGTAGAGGAGAGGGGGACGGAGAGAAGGAGTCAGTGAGGGCAAGGCAGAGCGAGCAGGATAGAACAGACAAGTCAGCCAGAAACTGAGAGAGAGAGAGAGAGAGAGAGAGAGAGAGAGAGAGAGAGAGAGGGAGAAAGAGAAAGAGAGAGACAGAGAGAGAGAGCCTCTGACTCTGTTCCAAGCTACTCCCCTTAGCAACAGCTCTGGCTCAGCCTGCTCCCATTGGCCAGCTGACAGCAGACATCACAATCCCATGAATGGCTCCTCAGCCAATCGGGTGTTTCCTTGCAACTCTGCATTTTGGATTTCATTTTCACCATGGCAACACAACCCTGTTCTTGGCCCTGGAAGTGGCCTGTGTAGTGTACATGTATACATACATATATATGTATGTATACATGTACAAACACAGACACACAAAGAGAGAGTGAGTAAGAGGGAAGGAAGGAGGAATGAAGGAAGCATGGAGTCAAAAGTGAAGGACTCCGGGTGAAGGACTACTGATAAACAAAACTCACATTCAGATATCTCAGGTAAGCTTTCAACATCGCAGGCATGATCCAAGTGTACTTTTCAGGTCTGTAGGTCAACTTGGACTAAAAAATGACAAATAATGAGAACAGACATTGGGTCATCATAGTTCTAGTATAGTGACAACATCTGTTTCTCAATGTGTCAGTCTGCCTGTTCAAATAAAGCTGAACCATCCGTCTAATCCTCTCTCTGTGGGAAAGCTTTAATCGAAAGCTCATTTTACACATGTATATTTTCTCTGCAAATGCTATGGACATTTTTATAAGGGGTCGTCAGTGGATTGTTCAAAAGTTGAATTGGACACTTTAATTACACTCCCTGCTGTAATGTAGTTTACATCCTGTGCTTAACTGATGAAGAAGGACAAAGGAAATATCTGCTGCAGTGGAATTGGTGTTCCATGTTTTATTTAATTCGCAGATGAGCCTGTTTACGTTAGAGTGCCTTTTCTAAATTTGTCACTGGAAAAGAGAAAACCGAATATACAGCTTCTCCGCTTTTTACTGACCAATCACAGCTCTCACAGTATCCAAGGTTTATCTCTCTCTGCCACTACCATCACTGTTGGTACTTTATGTTAACAAAAAAATAGTCTTTCCATTTCTTTCTTTTCTTGACAGACAGTCAAGTTGAAATGCAGGTCTTAAAAAGGCCCAAAGGCCAAAGGTTCCCCAAACCTTTTTTTTAAAAGTTTCTTGAAAAAAAAACAATGAAAAAAGAAAACCACATAAAGTGACACATAAGAAGTGGTATGACTGGTTTAATTGTACCCTGTTTTCTAACATAAATATAGTGTAACCTGAGGTCTGTGGCAATGGTTTAGATCTTTTGTGTTGGTATCACCCTATAATGACTATATTTCCTGAGGGGCTACAGTAGGGTTGGGCTGATGGTTAATAGACGTCACAATGTTGTGCCCAGCATCATGATTCACCTGCTGACAACAATTTGATAGACTTTATCAAATGTCAAGCTTCAGTAAAGCATCAGAACACGTCTGTTTAGTATCTTAGCCCTCTTTTTTAAAAAACAAACTAATAAATGCTCAAATGATTTCTACATCACTGGAGCTTTGTGAAATGAGTCCTGAACACTACACTATACACAGACAGGCAGACACAGACAAGGTAACTGGCTATGTCCTCTTTGTTCTCTCAGTGAGGCAAGATAGGGTGCAAGAGGGAGGGAGAGTATAAAAGATATAAAGACAGTAGGAGAGAGATAAAGGGAGGGGGGCACAAAGACAAAGAAAGTAGTGAAAGAGGTAGAAAGAGAGTTGGAGGTTCCTGGAGAATAAGCAGGAGAGACAATAAATAGCAGCCCAGTCGCAGACAGTCAGACACATGATGAATGGGTCTGCTGCCTAAAAAGCTAGTACACACAGGACGACAAAGGAAGTGTGTCTGTTCACCTCACAGTGTGTGTCTGCGTGGTGCAGCTTGTGTGTATAACTACAGAAGCCACTGTGGCGGTGACCACTCTGGATTGGAGGTTGATATTCAGTTTGCCTTCCTCTCACATAAAATAAAACAAAACCATCAGGTCCAAAAACAGCTCTTGGAATGAGTTGTCAAACTTAGCAGCAGGTAATTAAATGTAATAGCAGTTTCCCCTCGGGTTTGGAAAGGGGCAAATCATGTATTCCAACAAACAGCAATTAGTAGGCCAGTTACCTTGGGGGCTAATTATAACTGCTGTCCATGGGAGGTCTTTGGGAGGGACAATAATGGTTGTTAAGAATGTTTATCTAAGTGATCAATGAATAGCATCCTCAGTAGGAAAGGTCATCACCTCGCATGAAAGGCGGGCATTTCACTTCTTCGGTTTGGTTTGGTTTTGTTCTCTATTAATGGTTTGCATGAGTGCATTAAGGATGCCATCATGGAGAGCATTACACCGGGTGCTGTGAATTTTAAGACACACCAGACATTCCTGAAGACTTAAGTCACATTTTCATGGTTTACTGATTTCTGAAATATATACAAATAACCCATTTTATGGCCATATTTGGCTTCCCAGGCTAGTTTTTTATTTCACACGCTTGAATAGTGCTTTCTGGTTTCTAAATGTTAGCTGTTAAATGTCACTGGTGGAGATTTATTGGCAAAAAGCCAAAGCTGTAACTGCAGTAGTTACAAGTTTGTATTTGTTGGGAATATAATAAATGTTTGGCTGGTTAAATTAAAACTGTAGAGTCACCTAATGCTGATTAATCCCATCAGCTTCACACAGCTCTCTCTGTGTTTATCAGTATAGCACTGGTTAGCTCTAATTGCGTCCGGTGACATTCCCGTTCTACACACAGGAAGTGATTTGTTTTGTGTCAAGACAGAAACAGGAAACAGCAATATTGCTCTAGCAAAGCCAGACGGCTGAAAACAAGTTGGAGTATGACTGAAAACCCGGTCTTTTGGCAGTTCAAAGCAGTAAATGCTTCTTGTCCCCACCTGCTCCTACACTGCTGCTGTACACATACTGTAAATACATATGCTCTCTCAGTCTTGTCTGATAGTATTGCTTAACAGAGCATGCTTTCAGCTGAGGGCAGCAGCATACAAAAATCGCCAAAGGTTAGACAATGTAGCTCTAAATCGAGAGTAGATGTCCTCAAATGTCTGGTGTGAATTTTTGAAGCTTTTAGCGCAGAGAGCTTGGCGGCAGGAGTTCCTCTAATTGAGTTAGCTGTTATAACAGGAGTGGCAGTCGGCTTTCCAGGAATATACTGTCCGGGTGGGCATGTTCTTTGGGCAAGTAGATTTCAAACACACGCATTCAAACACTTGCAGAGGAGCATGCACATGCACGTACAAATGCAAATGCACCTAGCACGGCCATCCCTTTTGTTTCCTGGATTTTAAAAATGTATGTGAGGTACAGTGTGTCTTTGGACGGTAAATGCATAATGCATGTACACATACTGTACTGAGACAAGCTTATTAACACACTCACTGTATTCACACACTGGCCTCACTCACTTGCTTCCTTACACACTCACAAGCCTCATCAGTTTGAGCTCCACATGTCCCTGTCACTCTTTGTATATGTGTATGTGTATGTGTGTGTATGTGTGTGTGTGTGTGTTGTTAATCAGCTGGCTGAGGTCAGAAGTTAAATGGCGTTGTCAGTGTTTGGCCATCTAGTTGGCTTAACTATGAAGAACACTTCAGTTAAAATCCTACCCTCTTAGCTACGTAATGACACAATTCTACTATCTGAACTCAGTGACCTGGACCACGGTGGGATGTTGTTTTCTTTTGCTATTAATGTGTGACACATGATTTTGGATACAGCTCTCTGGGGTTTTTTCTGTAACAAATGGTTGTAAAATAACATGAGTACTGACCTCTAATTTCCTCAAGGTATTTTTTACAGATCTTATTAGCAAAAGGAAAACTATAATTTTACACACAAATAATTCTTCTTTCTAATACAGTAAGGTCATATAAGTATACTTTTTCCTCATGCGATGCATTTATAATTGGCCTTAATCAGAGCACATATAGCTACTGTAAGTAACTTGACTGCTCTATATTGCCCTCTATTGGGTCCTCCTTAGACATAATGTAAATACACTGGGTTTATACCTGTATGTCCCTACAGATTGTCCATATGATTAATAAGGCTAGCCAATGTGTGTGTATCTCTGGGATTGCTCAACAGTGAGAACCATTGGAGAACTATTACATCATCAGTTGAACTAGGGGCCTTAGGAGCTGTGAAATCTATTCAGTTTGTATCTGTGTTTACACAGATTACATTTTATGATTTGTATGATTATGAACATCACACATTGTTCACATTCATGCCCAAAGGATGATCCAAAACTGGAAAGGACATTTTGGTCAGAAGTAGTCTGTTTTCAGCACTGTAATGTCTTTTTCTAGGTTGTTTTGTGATATATGTTGTGTGAGTCAACAGAATTTATGTGCTCTAACATACCACTTTATTTCCAATAGTTCTCTAAACACTGGTTGATTCATACTTCAATATACATCAGGGGAAGAGAACCTCCACCCTCTGGGCCCTATGGAGCACACGGGACAATTTGATCCGACAATTCTTTTTCTGAAATAAAAGACAACAATATAAAACCGTAGACACTTCCAATAGAGGCTGCGTGCCTGTCAGGTTACAATCAGTGATTATTCAAAACCAAAAAGTCATGTTCCTGCTGACACTTACTCATAAGAGTAAATACGCAGCTAAAATTTCACTCAAAGACAATGTTATGGAGATAAGCTTTCCAATGAGGTTTCTGAAATAGGTTTCGGAAAAATAATCTGTCTAGCTGCTGCTGAAAGGCTGATAGTCAATGGTTTCATAGTGACATGTTGTCTTAAATAAGTGTCGAATAGTAGATGACTGATGGTAAGAGAATTTGGAGGGGAAATAGAAAAAGGTCTGGAGCTTGATATAAATACTGCAAAAACAAACTGTGAACTGTGGTTAAGTTTGATAACAGAGAGCAATTAGTGTCCGTCCAAATGATGATACTACTCAGTTTTCATTTTTCATTTACATACACCTGCTGTCCACACTACCACAGGATTTTAGGCAGATGAATCCATTTAGTTTAAAATTTCCAGGGCAGCTTTATTGTCTGACTAGGCGAAAATGGACAGACCTTTGTTAACAATGATGAATTTAGTTACTGACATTCACTTCTTGACTGGTTCTTATCCAACACAACTGAACAAAAAGTTGTCAACACTTAGTTTTACTTGCAGTTTCACCTTGTTGTCGGTTAAATAAAAAAAATAAAATCCTTGTTCTTACCTATGTTTCTTGTCAGTAATACTCTCAGCTTCAGCTTCTTTTTGGTTACGTTTGCACATGTACACCCAGTGGGCCTGAATTTAATTATGTAATTTATATTTTTAGTTTTTTTATGCAGATTACTTCTGAAAAGAGGAGTCGATGAGAAACACTCATCGATGCAGATTGTTTTTTATCAGAAATGCCAATTTTAAGTGAAAACTTTGAGCCATGGATCATCCTCTCATTCTCATCACTACCATGTTCCAGACAGCTCATTCGAGGACATTGGGAAGATTATGGCCTGTAAAGGATGTTGAAGGATGGTAAAATTTCAATTGGTGCCACAGGTATACAATAATGTAATACCAATCAAACTTATTTCAATTCAATTTACTAGTGAAAATAAGGATAAAATAATAACAATATACTAAATGTAGGTGGACTATAATAATTACATATAGTATTTATAATAGAAGTTTAATAGAATTTGATTTTGTGTTTTTAATTTGTACTCAGCTTTATGGTCATACTATTCCAGTGAAAAATGAATCCGGAATATAAAGAAAAAGGAAAAAGACATGATATTTCAGCTTTCACTAGATGTGCAAATTCAGTCATCACGTAAGAGCATGTAAAGAGAACGAAAGCTCTGGTTTCACATCTAATCTATAGATTCCCTCTTTTCTGGCTCTTGTCTCTCTTTCTCCTCTGCAGCCTCCCTCTCCTCTTCTCTCTCCCTTTGCTGGCCCCTCACACACAAAGGCAGGAGGAGGCAGAGGTGGAGGAGGAGGGAGGGCAAGGAAGGCACAAAGGCCTGGGCGCTGTGGGCTTGCCTTGGGGAGAATGAGGTTGAGGGGGTGGATGGGGTAACGGGGGTCAAAGGGGGCACTGGGGTGTATAAGGCTGGGGGTGGGTGGGGTGAAACCTGAGAGGCAGAAAGCCGTAACAGAAGCAGGGGAGAGATAGTGGAAAGGGAGGGTCTGAAAGTGAGAGAACACAAGACAGATTTGAACTACACTGACGTCTTTTCCTCAACTTTGAAGGGGGGTTGGCAGTGGATTTGTTCAAGAGAGGGATTTGAGTTGGGAGAGTTGGGGGAATTTAGGATTTGTTGAGATTTACATTTTTTTCAACAGAGATGCACATCCACTGTGCACAAAATCCTCGGCAAGCGTTTTAGCCAAACATCTTTTTAGGCCGTGTTCACATGTTGTGCCCTGCTAAGTTTGAGTGCAGCAGCAGGGTAACAGATCGTATATAATAAGTGGACGACAGTCTTCTGGTTTGCCAGGTGAAGCTGATACTCATATGTGATTTCTGCATTTGTGAAACATTGCAAATCACAATCAATATATGCAAAAAAAACTGCCAAGTCATATGTTTACAAAACTATTACATCAATAATTACTTTTTTTACCTTTTTTTTTTACTTTCTTTACACTGACCATTGAGTACTCCAACTCCTATTTACATGTTTTTTTGTTATTGTGTAATTAAAGGTCCACTGTATAAAATGTAGGGAAAATAATTTTTATTTAGCAGAAACTGAGGACTTTTTCTTTACAGTACAATAATGTGATTATATGAATTGTTGGATGCCATTTTGAACCATTGTGTTGTTGCAATAGCTCACAATGGACAAAATAAACATCTTGAGTTGGGAAGGGAAAGGAGGTGTGAAGGATATGCAACATGCAACTTCACCAAAAAATGTTGCTACATTGTACACGCTGTACCTTTAAAAAGCCATGTCTCTCCACTTGCTTAATTTAGCACCATCTTTTAACAAAACTTGCACCCTTAACTCTACCCTTAACTGCCTCCCAAACCACTGAGGAGCCTAATACACAGGTGCACATACCAACACTGTAAAAACAGAGGTATAAGTACATACATGGTAAACACATAGTTATGCACACACTGACAAAGTACCAATAAACACACCTTAGGAGCACACACATAAATACACGGCATACCATCAGAGACGTGTGACAGTTGGTTAAGGCCAAACAACAACCACAGCAGAGAATAAAGTGCATGTTGGGCATCTTCCTCTTCACAAACTCTGTCACCCCTGCACTCACACACAAACAAAGCTCACATGAGACCAAGCATACTCGCACACAAACCCAATGCCCTCTTTTACAGTAAAGTTACATAAC
Source organism: Solea senegalensis (assembly GCF_019176455.1). NCBI lineage: Eukaryota > Metazoa > Chordata > Actinopteri > Pleuronectiformes > Soleidae > Solea > Solea senegalensis. The sequence goes on along the minus strand of NC_058023.1, from coordinate 9,380,859 downwards.
CACATATGCAGAGGAGCTCTTTCATCTCATCTCTCCGTTCCTATTGAGCTCGTTCTGTTCTCTGTTCTTGCTCTCATTTTTTTTTCCATCTCTACCAGTTGTTTGGTTAAATGCACCAAAATCCCTTTGATGACATAAACATGACTGTTCTCATGTTTGATTTGGAGGATTTGGTATTACACCCACACAGACCGCTAGGAGGTGGATGATGTCAGCTCCACCTCTCCCTCCCCACGCCACTCCTCCCTCAATGAAACCACTGATGACGACAGAGTAGGAGGATGAAGAGGAGTCTCTTCTTTTCTCTCTATCCTGTCCTCCTCCTCACCCACTGCTTCCTGTTGTCCTCCCCTCAGGCACCCTGACTCAGCTCTCACACCTCTCTTCCTGTCCCTTTCTCTCAGTGTCCATCCTTCAAGTCTGTTCTCACTTGGATGGATTGTTGGACTTGGATGGATTGTTGGGTTTTTTGTTTTATCCTATGTCTCACTCTCAGCAAGTGAGGTAGTTTCATACTTATGCAGAAATACTCTTGTTTTTCAGATCAGCAGCAGTTAGAGGAAACAGACCAGAGGTAAGACTAGAAAATACTTATGACTGTGATAACTGAAATATCCACACTTCATTCCTGCTGAGACTGAATTTAAGATTAAATGGCCTGTGTATTTACCGTGGACTTCAAATGCTGTAGAAAGCAAAGATCTCATCTACCATATCTTCAACTAAATGACCAGATAGAACTGGCCGGTGCAGCCAAGATCTGCAGGTCAAGAGTAATGACAACGTATTATGAAAAAGCTAGAAGCTAACAATTATTTTAGAAAAGATACCCAATGGCACTGAAAGGCCAAAAGGAATGTGAAACAAGGCTCCATGTTTTAAGGGTGAGAGTGTGAACACTCTGCACTGTTAAGTGCTGTGAAAGCATGCCAAGTCAAAAGGTGGTGAGACAACCATAACTGTAAAGCATGGTTGGCCAATCAGAAAACAGACAAAATGTCACTTTGGTAGGCAAACAACAATAGCACACTGCAGGAAGGTGAAATCTCTGATGACGATGTTGAGTGATTCTCTAACATCACACTGGAATACAAAAGTCAACAAAACACATGACAACATTGAATGGGAGTCCTGTCAGACCAATTACACCAACATCCGTAAACTTCTCCATGTTGTGTTCTACACCGACACTGACAGTTGGGGCTGTTATTTTTCCTTCTGGAAGGGGGGTCATGTGTCAGCGAATGGTACAAACGCATGTTTGAGTAACAATTAATTACAAAAAATAAACACAAATCAATCATAGACAGACTAGTATAAACTGTAGTGCGAACTGTAAAGAGGATGTAAGTTGGAAAGTAACATTATAGTATAGGGTTATATGCAAGTTTTAGTTTCTATTATAGACAAGTGGTCGGTCATCTTACAATGCACAGAAGATACAGGGCCAGTCTAATATGAGATCATGATGTGATGTATGAAAATATCATAATTTTAACAGCAGCTGCTGTTTCCAATCTGACGACATATTAATGAACAACAACAGTGTACAGACCACAAGCTCTTTACAGTCACAATAATCATGACATGACTGCACTTTATTCTTTCAATAGTCTTTTCTTTCCCTTCTTTTTCCTCAATACCACCCTTTCTTATAGAGGAGAGCCAGATGTGTGCATTTATATGCAAGATGGATTTGAGTCATTGCCAGCTTTTAAATGTATGTAATAAAGCTGAGTGGGCTAAGTGATGGAAAACCCCAGGTGTGAGATACTTGGTGGGTCCTGGGAGACAGAAGCACACAGACGTGTGTGTGTGTCTTAGTCCCAAAAGAGGGAGATCAAAACAGTGTTAGCCATGTTTTTCAGTGTGGGTGTGAGAAAATGAAAATGAGCTGGTCTTAGGTTAGGTGAGTGTGAGTGTTGAATATGTAAAGCTCAGCTGTGTGTATGAGTTTGGCTGTGACCCAATCCCAATCAATTTGGAGCTGTAAAGATGACGAAAACTCCAGAACTAAAACAGAAGTGACTGGTCATAAAAGCTTAAAAGTCCAACCCTGCAGTCGCACACAAAAAGGTTTTTAGCAATATTCTACTTTTACAGTCAGTTTTGAAGCCTAATACACAACAAATCCAGCAGAATTTTCTTTGTGATGGACTACTTAGTAGGTTTTTGTCCTTTTTGGAGAAAATGACTGCTCTACATACAGTATTTTCTCTTGGCTCAAACTGTGAAAAAGGCTGAGATGGAAAAACTTTCTACAGATCTGATCCTAGCTCAACAGGGATTCATAAGATTTGCTACCAATATTGCATCTTGAAATGCTTCTAAACAGTTTGGTAGTTACTAGAAGTTGTAGTTTGCAGAGTAAAAAAGAACATACTGTACCAACTGGTTAGGTATTTCAAGACACGTGTTTTGTTAAACATTTCGTTATGGCAAAAGAAGCTCAGACAAGCATGCATCAACTCGACAGATGCATGTCATGTGTCACTGCAGGCTATGTACTATCAGGTCAAAGTCTTACCTGAGCAGAAGGGTGCTCCCAGAGTCGCGGCCAAATGCAGATGGTTCCTCTGCAGAAGTCAGTAAAGTAAGAGAGTTATCAGTATAGTATATTACAATTTATTACATGTAAGACAATGATATATATACATGAAATATATTTATATATTAGTGGGAAACACTTGCGTGAATGTAATACCTTCAAAAGACCAAAAAAGGACCCAGCAATGTCACAATAGTGGCGATAGGGGGGTTTTAAGAGAACACCTACAGTAACATCAGAGTAAACATTCAAATATTGCTTTAACATGTCTATCTTACCTAGATGAAAGGATTTTCCATCAGCAGATGGTGCAGTCCATCTTCAAAGGCTACATCTGCAACTTTCATTTTATTTTGTTCATTCTAGCCTAGTGCAGGTCACCCAGACTGACACAAAAGTCACGGTGGTTCAAACACAGCATGGTAGTGCATGGCCATACTCCTCGTCTCTTCTCTGTGAAAAGGAGAGAAGACAAAGAATGATCCAATAATGAATTTACATTTGGAAACAGTAATCAGCATTTATTGTTCATGTGCAATAAAAACAACTAAATTAAAAGATGGATCACAAATCACTTGGTTGGTCATAAGCATATGAGTAGCCAGCTGCTCACTAAGGCCCATGGTGGACTGCAAATATGTCGCCATCTAGAGGAAAATACACCCTCTTGCACTTGCAATTTGCATCACTGTCACTTTGTACAGCAATGGACATTTGAGCAGTGACACATCTCTCCCACGCTACATTTGTCACCACCAGACTTCCAAAGTCCAAACATTATTATAGATAAATGAGAACTGGCCCTGGAGAGAATTTGCCTTACATGACATAACACAATAAGAAAGCAAAAGAAACAAGCATAATTAAATCAACATTCAAAATATTGTTCCTGGAAACAAAGGAATGTATCTATTAATGTATATTGATGCATATTTTATTACCTACAGTTTTCATGCCATGTAACCCAGATTGCAAACCAATGGCAGATACGCTTTCTATTCTTGACAAATAAGTCAATTTGGTAACACTTTATATTAAGGAACACATATTCACCATTAACTAGGTGCTGACTAACATGCACAGAAGTAGAATACTAGCCCTTTATTAGTAATTATTAAGCATGTGTTAACACCTTAATCAGGAAAAACCTTAATTCATGCCGTAATAGAGGTATAAAGTTATGTAGAATAAGGTGTTAATACGTGTTTAATAATTACTAATAAAGGGCTATTATGCTACTTATGCACGTTAGTAAGCAACTAGATAATGGTGAATATGTGTTCCTATAAAGTGTGACCAAATATGCTTTTTCAAACAGATATATGACCCAGAACCTCCAAAAGAAAGCTAAATTACATTACTTGCCCAGACAAATTAGACAGACTTATTTTTTTATTGTGTTATATTAAAAATTCAAGAAATACTCTTTTATTAGCTTCCATGTCATGTGACAAGAGTAAAATGAGTCAGTGGGTGACCTGACATGAAAGCCATTGGAAATACATGTATTTAATACTCATAATACTCATTACAATTACAAGTAAACCAAAATCTAATTAGTAAATATAATAAAAAATAATATATTTACGCCAAAATTATATTTTACCTGGAGTGGGTTGCTGTGTGCGGCAGAGTGTATGCGGTTCCGTTATTTTTTAGTAGTTAAAACGTTGCAACTTTTTTTTTGCTCAGAAGGACTATATTCTACATTTCTCTATGTTAATTTAGCAAAATTAACAAAATAATGAAGATAATTTCGGCTCTAGCGAGAAAAAATATAATATTTTTGTTTTGTTTCACCAGGGAGGATAGTTAATTAGTTTAAGTTTGTGCAGCTGTGAGCAGGTGAACGGCAGCACCGGAAGTTGCGTTGCATCATTGGAAATGAAACGCGAACTACATTAAATACACCTGTAAATATCAAGCCCACACTGTGTGTATTCTGTAAACTGTCTATAAATGTACATTCTACTTTGATTTTAACTTTTTTATTACAATGCATGTTTATTATTTATTATCTTTACTGTCATTGCTACTGTAACGATGTAAATTTATCCACAGCGGGACAAATAAAAGAAATATCTTATCCTCCCACACTTTTGTTAAATATGTTATTAAGTATGGTTCTGTCTCCAGTTAAACGTCATTTTATTGTGTATGGTGTATTCTTCAAAAATGAAAGAACAACGATAATAATAATAATAATAATAAAAAACCTTCAATGTTATTGATGTTAAAATTATGGGCGCTCCCTAATCGTTCCGATCGAACCAGATCTCATACAAGCAGATTTCATGCAACGAATTCACTGTCCTGTGTCGCCATCCAGTGGCCACTCGTCCGAAGTGCGGCAGGAACAGCCAGGAGAGGGGTGGAGACAGAAAAAAAATCCAAGGAAAGAAAATTCAAACGCTCTTCCTGGAAATAGTAGAGAGAACCCGCCACAACTTCACCACATGACATTTCTGAAAGAAAATGCGACACTCCTTTCTCCACCAACGGCGAGTCCACATTTCATTCACCGTGGCCGCTCTTCACCCCACGGTGGCACGATATCACGATGGCACGCTGCGCGCACTCTTATCACACCCACGGACGCGCTCCGTCGCCTTTTTTTGTGCAGTTATAAACGCGTAACCGAGATCATGCGAGGGCGATTGCGACATCGCCAACTCTGGAGCTACCTTCCCGTAAACTACTCCTTCCTGACCGTAAAAAACATGACATCACCAAGTGAATCTGTGGTGAAAACATGTGCCAGCAGCAGCGGTGATAAGACGCTGCTGCTGAATACAAACTTATACCAGCCATTTTCCTGTGAAGTTACACATATATTACACTGTATCAGCAGCCATGTACAGACAGACTAACAAAAAACACACAACACATCCATAATTATGGTTATGATGTGCAGAATAATGTCTTGTGTTGCAGCTGCAATGATGCTCCTAATAATAATTACAGCATGAAGACATTTTAGTTGAGGTTGTTTTCAATGGAGTCCCAGTGGATACACTGTAACAGTTATTAGGTAAGAGAGGCGGTGCAGCCTCACATGTCAGCGTGTTTGCATGATCAGACTCTGATACTGTGTCAACATCATGCTTACCTTTTCCTGCAGAATGCCAAATATGTTGGGGAGGCGCCGTGATCCCTGTCGCTGTTTAAACAGTGTGGTGAATGTGCAGGAGAGTCCATCTCCTCTCGCAGCCACGGATGACGCAGCCCCCTAAAATCTCTCTCCCCAAAAAAACCCCCACCATTCAACATCCATGAGCGCTGTACACGCACATACATCCACGGCAGGCTGTTCACCCGCTGGCCACAACATGACTGATAGTCTCACCACTGATCTTTGCATCTCTGCACAGTCATTCTAAACGATTGCACAGCTCTTTTAGCTGCTCTTCCTCCCCCTGAAGACCACCTGGTAAAAAAAGCAGCTTCTCCTCAGAAGCCTGAAAGGCAGCATTGGTTGCAGTGGACACCTTAATCATCCAAAAACACAACTGAGATCCATTTCACACAGAGAGGAACGGTTCACCGCTGATCCGAGCGGGCAGTCTTTCAAGAAACTGCGCAGTTTTTATTCCATTGAAACGAAGACTCTTTCCCTCCTGTCCCCGTAGAAAGGCTATTTCCCTTCCTCCTCCTCCCTCCCTCCTCTCGCTTTCTCTCTCCTTCCCTCTCTCTTCCCTCATGCAGGTTTATTTTCGGTGGAAGAGTCTTGGACATTAGCTGCCCCGCCTCCACAGTCACTGGCAAGCACACTAAGCTTGCAACTCGCCCAAATTCCATTATTAACTACTTTTCAGTGGAGAACAACTGGACCCCAGGTTTTTCTCTGATAACCGTTTGGCTCCAGAGTCAAGTTCTCAGCTGAAAGTGGTCACTGTGGTGAAGGGGCCACTTGAGGTATCAAAGTTACTCTTGTAATCGTGTAAAAAAAAAAAAACGAGACTATCCAAACTCGTTTACTTTCAGTGTTGAATTCAGGTGATCCCCATCTGCACATTGACAAGAGTGACAAGGGCGTAGCAACAGTGTAAGTAAACCAGACAATTGCCCTGGGCTCCAAGCTGAGAAAGTGGCACAGAATGCAGCTCAGTATCTAAAGTTGCTTTAAGACCGGCTCTGAAGTGTAGATATTTCCCTGTGATTGTGCCCAGGGGCTGTAAATGAGAACACAAATGTCTCGACCTTTATAAAACATCACTGTATTCATCATATTGTGTGAACAAAAACTCTAATCCTATTTGAAGTCCAGATATCATTTTTCATACATTTTCCACTTTCACATCTGAAAACGGCTTTATGGTCATTTTTCCGGGAGACCTGCTAAAATGAATGCTAACATCAGCTTGTTTGTCAGCAGATATAAAAATGGTCACAGTCTAACAGTTCAAAAACAAACTCCCACTACAATTACATGTGAGTGGCACCATGACAGTTTTTCAAACCAGAAATGAATAAACATCAGCTGCAACCAGGCACCTATTGGACAATACCAGCTGTCAATCAAACTGCTGACCACTCATGTTCTAATGAGGAAGATCGGAACCTAGAGATTGAGACAGTAACTCCTGAGGAAAATGTTTTCTGTTATAAATCTGGTAAGAAGTAGGCTTATTTTCACATACACCTCCACTCAGCTCTTTTGGCAGCCAGCAGAATTGCCCCCTGGTGGCTACCTGCTACTTCTGTCCTACTTCCTAGGATTCACTTTTCAAACCAGAAGGCTGTGTCTATTTTTATATACAGACTAAAATCAGTCGACATAATAACTTCTGTCTCAGCTATTATTACATGAACAGCAACATAACGGGCTCTTGCTTTCAATTTGAGGTGACATGGGGGTTTGTTCTAGTTTGATGTAGGGCCCCCCAGGACCCTTTTGTCTGGGGCCCCAGACCTTCTGAAATGCCTTTGCACCCTGGTAAAATTTAAGCAATACTGCAATACTACACTGAGACACATGTCAAATCACTTGTAGACTAAAGTGGCAGATAACTTTTAAAAAGTTATTAAATTTTAAAATCCAGATCGTTCCCACGACAGTCCTATCATCACTGACATCCTATACATGTCCACAACATTCCTTCAAAAAATGTAGGGAGCCTGTTTCAGAGTGGATAAGCAGATGCAAGAAGTTGGCTTCAACTAACCTCATGATATGAAAAGTTTTTGTGGACCATGAGCTTAAATAAGATGTCCACTGTTGGAATGCAAGCACCGGCTGGCATTAACAAAACGATAAGCACTGCAATTTTGTGTGATGACAGCGCCGTTTTCAAGAAGCCACAAAACCCTGGATACTTTATTTAGATCGTGGAAAAGACTAATTTAACACATCTGACAGGGCCACATTATATATTCATCTAAAATGTTTTTAATCCATAAAATACCGACTCCATGGTCCAACATCCTTAGTTACAACCAGGCCTGAGAATAAGCCAATTTGAATTTGAATTGAACATGTAGCTCACCCATCCAGAGACCACCAGAGACACTGACACACAGACCTGGGTCTGATAAAGAGGCTCTTAAACCCTGAGGAAGTCTGTGTTCGGTCTTTCAGGGGGACAATCCTTAAGTCTGAATACAACCTTGAACTCAGGCACCCCCTCTCTTTGCTTCCCCTCTCTCATTACTGCACCATTCTTCCTCCCGGCTCATTTTCTCTGGGCTCCTTCTCTTGTTTTTCTCTCCCTCTCTTTCAGGAGTTTGTGCTGAGTCCTTTTCCAGTGGGGAAAGTCCAGACCGTGTCTCTCACAAAACTGACCGACTTTAAAACATCTCGTCTGTGAAGCTTCATTAGAATTCATTTGTTTGAATAGCTTTACTTCTCCTTCAGTCGCTCCCTGCCTCTGTCCTCTTTCCGCTTGGGGAAATCCACATTAGCATAAAAATATCCTTTGCCTCACCTTGATTGACTGCAGTGTTTTCAAGCACATGTGCCTGAATGTCAATTTAAACTGATTTTGTTTTTCAATGCTGTCTGAACAATAAGGGCACAAACCCAAGAGGCGCTATATATCATGGGTTTTATTCAAATTAATCTGGAAATGGAATGTAATCAAAAAACTGAAGCGCTAATTCACGATGGTGTTATTGGGTCTACGACTAAGTTGCTATGTCACTCCTATTGAGACTGGATGATGGTGCATTACAGTTCATTAGATTACCGAGGAATTCAATGAGCACAAGCAGCACTTACATAACCAGACAGCCACTTGAGCCAGATGTTACAGAGCAGCAAGTTTCCAGTAAAACCAAACACTTCACTGTAGGAAACTATTCCCAGTGTACAGTATGTTTGAGCAGGATAAAAGGGGGTCAGCATGGAAACACTGATGCAGCGCTGTGGAGAGGAGTGAATAATCGGTCAGCTGACACCACAGAATGGAGACAGACAGGAAAGAGAAGAGAAAAAAAGAACTTCAGCGAATCATGTCTGGCCAGCTTCAAAGTGACTCAGAACATTTGCTGCTAAACCCCAGGTGTATAACCCAATGTAACATATTGAAAAAGTAACAGGACATCTTTTTTTCTGTTTATTTGTAGCCTTTAGAAATATCATATTTAAAAAAAAAAAACAAAAAACAGCTAAAACAATAAATAATAAACAGAGTGTCAGAGACAATGTGAGAGAGTGCATGTGAAAGGTCCAGTGTACAAAATTAAATAGGATTTATTGGCAGAAATGTAATAAACTACCCATAAATATGTTTGTATAAGTTTAGAATCACTTAAGAATACATTTTGTTTTGTATGCGCTTAAAGGGATGAACTTGCTTTTTAGAGGCCATCATCTTTCATCATCTTCGCCATGTTTCTACAGCAGCCTAAAAAAATAAACCACCCACTGTGTACGTTTTGCATTTCGAAGTGGACGTTACTGTGAAAATGAAGAAAAACTATGTCAAATGTATATCTAAGTTTCCTGATGTGCTTTGAAAAGGGAAGGGTGAGTGGAGGAGTCCCTCCTTTTGTTTAACTCTACAGTTCTATCATTTGATATCACAAATTCTTACAAACTGGACCTTTAAGGTCTTTAGTTGTCCAGGCTCATGAGAAGTGCTGTCCCTCTCTTGATCCAGTGGTCCGGCGTCACAGCTCCAGATTTGAGCTCTACACCAATCACAAAAGACGCTCGTCCAGCTCCGCCAGAGCGCACTGGGAAGTAGTAACACGGACACAGGTACGTAACTGCGCGCGCGCACGCACACGCGCACACACACACACACACACACACACACAAGAGACAGAGGAACAGGGTTTATAAAGTACAAATGCAGGATACTGTTGAAGACAGAAAGACAGTAAGTGGGATGCAGTAAGGAAATTCCCCAAAAGGTGCAAAACCACTCAACTCACCCTTTCCAATCTTCTTGCGGTTCTCTGCAGGTTTAAAGTGGATGGTGGGAATGGGACAGAACATCTGCATGGGTTCAGCTTCCACCAGACTTGAGTTCTTCTTGTCCCAACCAGCTCCCTCCAGATACAAACCACGGACAAATACTCCATCCTGGGGGGTAAAAAGGTCTGGAGGTAACATTTTGTATTCAAGCCTTGTAAGAAAATGTTTATGACAAACAACCATGCCAATTAAGTAATGCACCCGAGAGAGGAGAAGAGAGGGAGGGGTGGAAAGGAATGAAGGAGTAGAGAGGATTGAGGGAAAGAAAGACAGAGCAAAAAGGGAAAAGGGAGGGACACAGGAGTGGCTCAAAGAGGAGAAAAGAGTAGGAGGCAGTAGTTAAGAGAGAAACCAAGACAAGAGAAGTGGCACAAAATGCCAAAAGGAAAGATGTTGGAGAGAAGAGGGGATGGAGGAAAGAAAGAGGGAGGGAGGGAGGGAGGGAGAAGAATGGGAAAGGCTGAGATATGTTTAGACAGAGGAAGTGACACAATGAGGTTGAGAATCAAAAGGTTACAATGACAGTGGCAACAACAAGACCAGATTTAACCCCACTGTCAAGCTTTGAATTGTAAAATTTCTCGTGAAGAAATTAAAATGTGAGAGCAGATTGTGGAAATGTTAGAGACATAGGGGCACAAAGTAGTGTGCTGCTTTGAATGAAAAGAACATTTTTTTAAGGAAAAATAACACTGTCACTGTTTCAGTAGAAATGATAAATGCTTTGGAAAGTGGCGATGACAGCTGGAAAGTGAAAGGCTCTGAGAAAGTGGTCCGTCGGCTGGCTTATGGAAACCTTTATGGAAATATGTGTGTACAGGGAGTCAGTCACCTTGGGCGGGTAAAGGAGGTTGCTGTCATCTACAGTGGATACTATAAACTCCCAGGACAGCATGTCCACTGACGTCTGCAGAAACAGTTTCACACAGTGTCAAGTGCAGGATTGATAAGATATTTTTACAGTAACTAGTCCAAATATTAAATAAAGAAATCATTGTTCATTGAAATAGAGACATACTAGAAAAGTATGCATTCAAAGTAGTTTGAATGCACTATATATGGAGGAGAATCAGTTTTTAATATAGTATGTTCAATGTGGGAGTTGTGGTTGTGAGAGGCAACGATTGATGTATGGACCCAAAAACACAGGGAATAGAAAGCTCAGCAGGTTGTATTTGCAAAACTGAGAGAGAGACGGACTTCAGTGTACGTCTGAAGATGACAGTGTCTGCACTATATGTGCTGTAAAGATTAAACAGTACACACACTAACTATACACTAACAGACTGAAATCAAATATGCTTTTTCAAAAGCCTAGTGATTCATTTCAAGTCGTCTCTCTTCCTGTGTGGATGTAGTGATGTCTCACGTTATGCTGTCGAGCGTAAGACTGCAGCACCGCCGTCAGAAAACCATTGGGAAAGGTGAAGCCAGAGAGCCAGAACAAGTTTGGGGGCTGAGCCGTCTCTGCCCAGTGTGCAAACTGATCGACTCGCTGGCAAAGATCCCTGGTCCACGCTGCCAGGGGCTTCAGTGACGGGTATGCCTAGTGGGGAGGGAGAGGGAGAGAGGGAGGGAGAGAGAGAGAGAGAGAGAATGTTGGCAAATCTACAGTCATTTCATGCTTCCAGCTGTTGGCAGCTTCACATAATGGGAAAAAGTACAGGAGGAACTAGGGTAAATTTGATATGCAAGTAACAAACAATAAATTAAGATACACGATTTAAATACGACTGCTTTTGCTTTGAGTTTGATTGCATATTACTTTAAGCACACATGGTTAAAAGGAATCCACAGAAAAATCTACCTTATCATTCTGATTACAAGTTTTGAGGGCTTCAAGTAACTATTTGCATTATATTCATGAAATACTTTTTGAAGAATGTAGTGTCCAATAGAATTAAAGAGGTGCCAGTGTCCAAATCCCAAATAATGCTTTAAATGTACAAATATGTGACAAACCAAAAAAAAAACTACATTACTATTAGTCTGCTAACGGATTCTAACAAATGTGTCAAAAAGAGATGGTCCTGAGGAGAACTGCTGGCTCAGTGTCCCACATTCATAAATTCGTAAATCTAAGCAGTATCAAATTTTCATTGGACGTATATTTAATGCTTTGCCTTATTATAATTTTTTTTTTAGTCTGAGTATGAGGCTCTTTGAGACAATTATTATGTTCTTTGTGTGCTTTGAAGCTGACAACCATGTGCCCGTCTGTCTGTACTGGTTCTCAGAGCAAGAGATCTTTATTTAAAGATCATATTGATGACTTTCTTCAACCCTTTACATTTTGATACCCTTGTCTGAACACTGTGAGCTGGTCCACAGCAGAACATTTGGGCAAGTCTCGTAAACTGAAGGTTTAAACACACAGTACATAATTTCTGCCATGACTGATTTTTCCACCAAAACAATTACAAAATATTTTGTTTGATGACATTAGGAAAGCTGCATGGCACCATGGGAATTGTTGTCGTTTGTGTATGTTTACGGGGAGTGCATTGACAGAAGACGGTGCAAAAATAGCAACGAGTTATAGTGATCCATTAGTGACAAATGCACACAACAAAATAAATTAAAATAAAATAAAAGACAACACAGTATCTGTTGTCATTTTTCCTTCCTGACTCTGATGTTTGTCTTGTCAAGTTATAGCAGAAACAGTAACGTGAATGACGTCATTAAAAGGGGACCAAAATTAAACTATTAAATATAAAATGCTTTAAATCAGTAGTAAGCCATATTTCTAATCAAAGTAATGGACTACTTTGAATAGCAATGTGGCTTACTACTGATTTAAAGCACATTTAATTTCATACTGTAACAAGATACTGTATATAACATCAGTCTTGTCAGTTTGAGACATTTTATTGGAGAAATGTAACATATTATATTTTGAAGTGAGTGTATCTGCTCATTGGGCCTCAGGTCTTCAGTATCCTCACCTGTGCAGCTCTGGCAGGAGTTGATTTATTCCTTCTGTTCAAGCCACATCTGTCATAGGCATTTCTGTTGTATCTGTACATTTGTTTGTTTCCATAATCTGCCTAACGCTCATGTGCAGGCACAAGCCTGGAGTGACTTTTATTGACAAACACCTTTATTTACACACAGAACACCAACAATTCATGTGTACTGAGATGCTTGCCACCCAGGAGGGAGACGGTATCTCTGGTTACTGAGACATGTACATGCCTTGTAAACATTCATATAATATGCACATCTCCCTACATGACCTCAACCACCTCTCAACACTCACACAGTCAGCTGAACCATGTGAAGAAACAAGATACAAAATGGCGGAGGAGAGAGGCAGGCAGGCCAAAATTAAAGCCATGAGTCTGTGAGCTCAGAACTAATGACAGGCTGCCATGCCAAGGAGGGGCGGGGAAGAGAGGGATGCAGGGATGGATGGATAAATAAGGAGGGCAGGGAGCCTGTGAGGGGCTGTTATTGCTGTCTGGACCAGATGTGAAATGAAGAGATCGAAAGAAAGAAGAGAGCAGAATGGAGAGAGCAGCAGATGGGGGAGATGCACAGGGAGTGAAACTGATGAGACTGAGAAACCAAAGTACACAAAAGAGAAACAGAAAACACAGTGAATGAGAAAAGACAGAGATGGATGAGAGCCACAAATAGAAAAATAAGAAAAAAATAGTAGAGTTGTCTAGTTTACAAGTGGTCAGGAAAAAAGAGAAGTTCAGCTGGAGGCAGCAGCTCTAATGGCTGTCTAATACTGTACTCCTAAAAAGGAAACACACACACACACACACACAGGAACAGGCCTTGGAAGGTTTACTTAGTCTGTTATACTACAGTTAGTCCACAGAAACACACTTTGTTTAGTAACTGGGTTACACTTAACTTGAGCTGTGACTACACACACACACACGTCCTTGCTTTCATGAATGGTCCATAATTTTATAAGTCACAAAATGACCTAAATCAGTCTGGGTAACAATCTGAATAATATTAGGTGTGAAAGAAATGCCAGTATAAAAACACCTATTTGCATGTTTCGTAATAGTTTTATCATCTTTGTATCATCGGCGGGTCCTCATATAAGAAGTTTGTGAGACTCCTCAGTAGACACATATGTGTGCACACTTATACACACAGACACACACTTGAGTAGTAGCCAGAATCTTTTCCAGCCCCTTGACCCACAGTGACAGCAGCCTGTGTTCTCTATTCACTCTGTCAAGAGAGGCTCAACGATAATGAAGCCAGAATGGAGTATTTGGAAAAAATTACAGCTGGAACTCTGCCAGAGCCCCATCACTGTGTGTGTGTTACCTTTTCTGGTCTAGTAGTCCTAACTGGGACCCAAGCCTGGTCCTAATGAGGCAGAACCTCATATATCAGGTTCTGGTTAAGTCCACATAAAGTGAATTGTGAATTAGGTTCAGGTTAGGGTTATGAATTAAAATGTGATTGTTAATGTAAGTGATACGGTTTTGTTTAAGTTGTCCCAGTGAATTAATATCAGCGCAGTCCTTACAAGAATAGCCGTGCAGACATTTGTGTTTACGTGCGTGTGTGTGTGGAGGAGAGGAAAACAACAAATGTATGTCTGTGCAGTCAGGCATAATGATGGCTAAATACACCTTTACTAACAGACCAGTGAGTTAATATAGACACAGGCCTGTGGCTGCTGAACTGCCTGAGGAGAACAGAATGGATTTGTGCTGATCAACTCACAATCACAAAAATCAATGAGCACAACTTCTGTATATGAATTTAAACGGTCTCTGTAAAATAGCAGCACACACCACAGAAACCCTTCATACTTGTTGTGGAGAGAAAGAACTGCAAATTCAGTCAGAATATGTAATGGAAAAATAAACATGACTGTGTGTATGTCATGAAACATGATCTCTGAAGCTCACAAGGAAATATTTGGACAATACTTGATTATACAGTGAAGTTAAGCCAATAAAGGCTACTTGTGTTTTTTTCTGCTTACCTTGTAAGTTGTTATGCGTTGCTACCTTTATCACAGTATTCTTCCTCCAAGAAATTCAATCTTTACTTACTGTGGTCTTTTATATCTTGTGTTATTTCAGTGCACTCAGTGCCATCTCGATGCAATTGATCGTAGAGGCACATCTATCTTCTAGTCTGAGTCTTCCCACTTTGTGAAAGTGAGGTGAAAGGAAGGTGGCAGGCAGAGTCTCACCTCTCATATTGCATGTGCATCACACATACGCATATGTACAAAGTTTATATATTATAGCAAGTGTGATGTTGAGAACACCGCAATCAAGAGAGAATAAAGCTAATGAAACACATCTGTGTAACTAAAAGTGTCAGAGCAGTATTTAAGATGATTACAGATTATTGTGGGTGATCTGTGTGTGTGTGTGTGTGTGTGTGTAGCACCTTCTCCCACAGTGGTGGTACACGGGCATCATAGATGCAGTGGAAGGTCTCCTCCAAGCTGGGTGACATCACCACTAAGCCTTTGATTCCCTTCTCCAGCTCCATCAGGGACAAACTAACACAAAAACAAACACAGTTGGTTCATTAAGCCCTTTTAAAGAAGGTCTCTATTTGTCACTGCTTCCTAATCTGGAGATGCTGAAATCACTGTTGCGCTAAGATATCGAGATACAAACAAGCAGGGTAGTATTGTAGTTCTCTGTAGCATTTTCATTTTATGTGGGAATCCAACTCTTTGTACAGTTTGATATATCTCAGTTGTATGTGTTGCATGTTGTGTTATCTCTAGGACAGAAACAAAGAACACATACATAATGGTGTCAAGTAGAGAGTTGTATCTCTGGATCTCTTGTAGCAGAACTACGTTCAGAGGTGAAGGGTTGTGCTGGAGGAGGGTCTCTGTTGCCTTGTAATCAATCATAGCTGGAATCTTGCCACGAACCTCAGCCAACAGTTCTAATACCTACAAGCACAGATGAAACATTGAACACTTTCATACATAGAACAAGATGGCAAATGTCCTCAGAAGGTTCTCCAGACTAGGGCACATGTAGGTTGCCAACAAATTCCAACCGGTCATGATTTGTGCCATTTTTAGGTTTTGCACCTGGAGATTTACGGGCATCACCTGCAACCAGGCACCTATTGGACGGTGCTAGCCATGTTTGTATTTTTTCATCTGAATGAAACATCGATTGAGAAGAGTTAAAACTAGTGATTAAGAAGGTTGTCCTCAGCTAGTGGACGTACAGTAGTCTTCCAGTTTGCTGGCTGTTAGATGTATGGCATACAACAAACCAAAAATATTGGGCCTGGTGTTTTGTTTTGTTTTTTGATTAAGACTAAATCTAATCTAAGACTATAATCTGTATTCAGGTTAGTTATAAAGTCACGCTCTCACCTGAGGAAGGTCAAGCCCTGCGGTGTGTCCTGCAGCCAACTGAGTGTGATTTTATAGTTTAAACCTGAATAATATATACTACAACAATGTTTTGTAGTCAAGAAACAACAGAAACAGATCTTATCTAATGCCACTTTCTCCCACCTCACCTTCTCCTCTCTGTTGGGTCTAGCTCCTGCAGTACTGGGGCTGGTGACCTGGGGCTGCAGGGAGAGCAGGGTGTCGAACAGTGTCCTCGTTTCAGCAATCTGACTAGCAATATCAGCATTAGGGTGCTGACCAAACACCTCAGGGTGCTCTGTGGATGGCAGCATGCTGATAAATTCCTTGAATGAGGACTGGGGTCCATCAAGGGGGATGTAGTAGGGGGTTAAGGAGGACAACCTGAAATGGCAGAGAACAAGGTCAATAATACATGAAAGGTAAAGGAGCTCATCTGCATGTTCTGGACCAAAGCACACACACACATTTGCATATGGAAATTCAGCAAAGTGAAACGATGACACTTTACATAAGCACATATTTATATGTCACTCTTCCTGTTGTTTGTCTGTGCATATAACAGACATATAACAGCTTCAAGATTTTCAGAACATTGTAGTAGAGCCATTGTTCTCCCAAATGTATTTACTGCCAATAGAGTCACCCATGACCAGATTTCCTTGCAAATATTATTTTCCACTCATCTCATGCAATTTAGTCTAATAATTGAAGAACAATAGCACAGAGAAAACCCTATGAATTTAAATACAGACTCAAGATTTCCTGTGATGTGAACTAAATGTGGTTGTGTGTTTCATTACTTGCACAAATACTACTACTACAACGACTGCTAGAACTACTTGGCAGTGTTCACCAAAAATACCACAATGTAATTGTTGTTCATAAGATGCAATAATCTGGTTGTCCACTTGGTCGTGCTGGTACTCCGTGACTGTGAGGTCTTTTCAAACAGGGAGTTTTACATAGAAACACAGTGTATGATGTATAATATATTGTAACATGTTACCACTGTTCCCTGACCCTAAGGACTGCAACAGAAACAGATCTGACTCTTTACATTTTCCTGTTGAATTCTAGTAATGTAATGCTGAGACAAATACTGTATATGTGTGTGTGTGTGTTTCACTGTCTCACTTGAAGAACGGCTGAGTGACAGCAGCATCACAGAAGTAGTCATTGATGTACGTGGTCAGGACACGTCTGTCCCACTCATCTGTCACATGACCTCCATAGTTGACCCCGGCGATGAGGTACTTGAGTGCGTCCCAGGGAATCTCTTCATACTCATCCAGGTACAGACTCAGCAGATTCTCACTCACCTGAATGTAGATGAAGTGGATGGTTTTATGTAAATTCAAGTCAACATGCAGACATTTTCATAAAGCAAAGAGAAGAAGCCCCCGACCTCAAAGTCAGAATCATTGAAGCCATAAACAATGTTCCAGCCCAGCTGCAGGAACTTCTTCCTTTCCAGCAGGATGCTGTGAAAAAAGCAGAGGGAGAAGAGAAGCTTCCGGTAGAAGATGGGTCTCGAGCAGCGGTTGAACTGAGTCTCCGTCACCAGCTGGTACAGACGCTTCATGTTAGCTTTTACACCCTGAGGACAGTGAGCAGTGCTAACATTAGGAAGAGTTGGGAGGAGAATGTAGGAGGCACATTTCACAGTGAAGTACATTCACATGTGAGCAAATACATCTCAAAATCCAAATAATCGACGTTTAAATGTGTTGCCATATGGATTCATATCACAACAACATGCCGGTATTTCAGCCAGGAACTCTCTACATGTGAGCACATGTACCTTAGGTGGCTCAGTAGTCATTTTGATGCCCGCCTGCAGGATGGTTATTGGAAATTCGGGGTGTGGTGAAGAGCTGAGCCACAGCCTGAAGTCTGAGTGGGGCTCCTCCACTTGTAGCTGCTCCACCAGCTTGTCCAGTTCAGGCATCCATGACAGAGAAAGGTGGCAGTTGGCAAGGAATACCCAGTGACCTTGGTAGAGAAGAGCAGTGCTTCAGACATGTTGATATTACTATTTAGATTGTTTTTAATGTCATGTTTCACTGGATTTGTGTGTTCGGGCAATTTAGTAGTGACCCAAAGAGGGAGCAGTGTAGATTTCAAGATATGTTTGGATGAAAATAGTGAGACCAAGTACAGAGCATGCTGTGGTGTACATAGATTGTCATCTTCGGGTTTGAAAAGTTAAGTTCAGGTAGTATAAAGAAAGTAGCAATTAGCCATCAAGGGGTGACTATGCTGGTTGCAAAAAGGTCTAGTTTCATGTCTCCTTCACTAGCACATAATGTAATTGTGTTTCCATTTAGAGGAAAACAGACAGTAATGTAAGTAGACACCAGTATGGTTGATAGCTGGTATCACCCAGTAGGTGCCTAGCTGCAGGTGACATTTGTGAATTTCCTGTTGAAAAAAGTGACATGGCACAAATCTTGAGGCTTCAAAAACCTTTATCTACTTTTATTTAAAGTCATGATGTTTACCATATTTGACGCCCTCTTCAATCATGCTCTTGGCGATGGGGGCCTGTCCCTGACCCAGAGACAGAGCATTGAAGTGCTTGCTCATACCACAAGCTTCAGCCAGATGCAGCAGAGCTCCTGTGGGGTCCACTCCAGGAGACAGAACAAAGATCAGAGGAGACCTACAACTGGATTCCTCCACAACCTGAGGACAGGACAGAGACAAATGTCAAGAAAGAAAAGGAAGGATGGATGAGCCAACATGGTGTAACTCACATAATGGCGTGATAGAAATTTAAGAGATTCTGAATGTTCTATTGAGACTTGTGAATCAAATAAAATGGACAAGAGCCGACACTCACAGCTTTCATGTCGAGAACAGGTGGCTCGACAAAGCGAGAGCCAAGGTTGTTAACAATGAAGGAGGTGACACAGAAGGAGACCCGGTCCTGGCGCAGAGAGCGCACGACCAACATCTTCTGTAGGTCATTACAATTATTCTCCCAATCAGCTAAGGACAAAAATATAACAGAAGGTGAGAGTGAGAGAATGTATTAGTGAAGAAGGCCATTGTACTGTGAAAAGAGTTGAGAACAAAGGATTAAATGATGGGAACAGCTGAGCAAAGATTGTAGCAACATTTCGAGTGATGGAATAAAGTAAAAGAAGAAATAATATATCTTATTTTACTTTATTCCAACAAACATAGTTTTCTTTTAAGTGAACAAATTGTATGTGGATCAGAAGTTTTCAGAAATACCAGCACAAACACATTTTTATAACAACAGGATACAACATACTGCCAACACAGAGCATGACACTGTTTTACTCAAATAAATTGAGAATTTCTTTTTTAATGACTCTTCTGTTTAATAAAGCTTCAACTTCACACATTTTGGCAGAAATTCTTTCTACTATGAACAAATTGTAAAATATTTGCAGAAAAACCTCCTCTATCATTAACAGACCTGGCAATGTGGTGCTCTCTGGCTCAGCACTGGTGAACCAAAGGTTCCAGTTTCGAGGGTACTGTTCAAAGGAATCCATGATACCATGGAAGTTGGGCAACTTGTTCAGCTCTGTGATGTTGTCCCAGCAGGAATCTGCCAGCCAACTGGTGCAGGGGTTGTCCATCTGCTCCTTCTTATCAAGTACCTAAAAAACACCCCAAACAGTTAATCATTTGGTTGTGTGAAGCTCCAAATGTGTTTACTATAATTGTCCCTCCTATTTGGAACAGTTTTAGGTTCCACGTCCACTCAAACGTATGTGAAGGCCTTTCTTTCTTTGTCCCCAGAATTTTCAAATGAATGGGTCAGAGGTCATTCCACTTGAAAGCTTCATCGAACAGAACTCCATCTTTTTCTTCTATCTACCACCTCTCTGCTGCTTCATCCTTATTTTCACAATCTTAAAAGGTCCAACGTGTACAATTTAGGTGAAATTAAATTGAGAGAAATTGAAGATAAAATAATTATACTTCATCTTTGTGTGTACTGTGCACGTTAACTTCTAAAAATCTATAGTGTTGCATAATCACAGTAATAAACAGTCACGCTCATTTATACTGCTTTATGAAAGCACAATAGATGCATCATAATGAATTATATTTATGTGCAAAGCATAGGACAAGTATTACAGACACAGGCTTCACAGAAAGCGTTACCAGCATTTCTCTTACATGGCAGAACATAGTCAGATTAAGGCAAAGACAGGATGTTTGTGTGTGTTTTCTTACTAGTCCGCCTCGTAGGAAGAAACTGTACTCATCCATGATGAGCTTGCCAGCCACCTCCAGGATTTTGGCACACATCTGGAAGCTGAAGAGAAGCTTATGGACCTCAAACAGACCACGGCACGCATACCTGCAGAGAACACAATCAATTCGTTTGGATAGTCAGTTAATTCATTAACTTATCATTTAAATGGATAAATGAATTAATTAGTTAAAACAGTTATGACATGTGAATTAGGAAGACAGTAGCAACAGATGTCTCACTACATTCATCTTATCTTTATGCTTTTTAATGTATGTTTATGCTTCTTATCTTAAGTGACAGAGATCGAGAAACGGTCAATATAGATACTCTTCTAGTCTACGTGACCACTAAAAACTGCCTTATACTACAGTTTTGCCTTTCACTCATTCACTTAGCTCATACCCACTCTTACACTGCTGGCCTTAATCTTTGTTCTTTAGGTTGTTTTACTGGACATAAGAAAAAAGAATTGAGAATTCATTCACAAAAATGGTCGATGAAAAGTTTTCTTTTGATGTGTCTGTGTTCACCTGTACACTGCATATGTGTGGTAGTCATTCAGGTTGGTGATCCTTTCCTCCAGCTTGTGGCTGCGCCTGCTCTTTTCTATGCTGAGGTTAAAGAGGTTGATGTAGGCGTCCAGTGAGAACTGGTACATGGGGTCGATGCGGCCCATGTCATTTAGAATGAAGAAGAGGATGGAGGCTCGCTGAGCACATGTACGGTATGCCTGTGAAGAGACTGTACTTAAAGCTACATCGACATGTTCAAGCACAAACTGACACAGGCAGCATAGATATAGTTTCTTCATTAGACTATACGTTTCATTTTTTACAACAGGTGAAAAGCAGCAGTTCTTGTCACTAAACCTGACCTCTCTCGCAAAGTCAATCTTGATTTCAGTCTGTTCACTGCTATCCAGCTGCTCTGAAACCTTGGTGGCTGTCACTTTCGATGTCTGCAGGGTGTTCACCAGCTGCACGTCGTCCAGCAGTGAGCCAGTCGCCTCATTCAGCAGCCTAGTTGAGTGTTACAAAAATGTAAGGTACATGTGTAATGTACTAATAAAGCACTAGTTCTTGGAGAAAGTTCTTGCCACTGTAAGCATTGCCAATAAAAACATTTTAACAATGATACAAGTATTTTATAAATCCTCTTACTCCATCACATTTTTCACCTTAACTGTATATTTTTTCATTTGTAAAGACAAAATGCACAATGAAAATATGACAAGTCACAGTGAGTCAAACAACCTGAGGATCTCATCTTCCAGCTCCTGCAGTCTTCTCTTGCCAGAGGCAATGCTAATCACCAATGAGTCCTTCTGCTCCTCCAGCTCGGGACGCTCTTTACGCACCACAATTCCCAATAGCTGCGCTTCCAGTCCCTGCAAGCACACATTATTGCAAATATAGAACATTTAAGGCAGCATCACATGCTTTGCTACAACTGCTACAGAACAAATACAACAAAGTTCACCACTTTTATGCCCACACACCTGCTCCTTCACAGCAAAGTTTACTATGGTTGTCTTAGTAGAAATCTCTGGTGTGTAGTGAGGGTTGGACAGCTTAGTTGTGATGTAGAAACGAAACTCTGGATTGTACTCCACCTCCTTATCACCCAGTTTTAACAGCAGCCTGCCACCTGGTAAAAGCACATTTAATTGCACAAATATTGTTTCAAGCAAAGCCAAATTTCTAATCTTGTGTTGTTGTGTAAAATTGTGTGCATGTGTGTGTCTGACCTATCCGTGTTAGGGACTTGTTGAGAACTGCATTGAGAGATGGGTCCAGGTTTTCCTGGACATTCTGTAGCAGAACAGGATACCCAAACTGAATGGCATTCTCCAGCACCCGCAGGTAGTCTGGCATTTGAAAGTCTATCACTTTCAGACCCTGCACATGTTGACACATAAATATAGGGGGAAAGGGAATAATTGTACGATTAATTATGTACACGTTTTATGCCATCAAGTAGTCATTTGACCTCTTTGTAAGAGAGACACAAGTACAGCTGGAGAAACACAACTAGGCCGCAAACACAATGAGAAACTATTGGTTGTACCAAGACTCACTCTTTTCATCTCCATATTCTTGATCCACTTCAGAGCTTGGCCTTGAGGGTCAACCATAAGTGGCCATCTTCAGAGAAAAATAAACTTGTATTTACAATATGAACCACCTCTCATACAATTAGCACAACCAAATCCATACTACACTACTGGACTACAGCTGTTCTGAGTTCAAGAGTTGTACATAGAGGCAACTGGATGATGATCCCAAAGACAATGTGACATGGATTGCTCTTTAAAGTTATTTAACCATTTAATTAAAAATTGACACAAACTGACCGGTTGCCGCGTGTGACAATAACCCCATTCTCAGTAGAGAATGCATCAGAAGGCAGTCCCTGAATGTTCCAGTCCCTCACTGTTGTAGGCTTGGACAGAAAAACTGAAAAACTAAACCCGGGTGCGCATGGGATCTCTAAGTCCCGAACCTGAACAGAGAGCAAGTGGGACAAAGGGAATGGGTAAAAGAACAAAATGTCAAGCTACAAACAGTAGAGGGAGAGAGAAGTAAATGGCAACCTTTGTTTTCATGGGCTATGTTTGCATGTTACCTCCTTCATCCAGATGGCGAGCAGCTCATCTCTATAGTTGGAAAGGAAGGGTCCCATATAGGACAGGAAAGATGCTGCCAGCAAACAGTCTCCTATGAGGTATCCCATGTTCTCTTCAAGTCCCTGAAGCATACACACAAACATTATATAGGTAATATACTGTATGTCCAAGTGTATACTTTGTACACTGAATTAAGTGTGTTTTTTTGTGTGTGTGGCCTACAGCAGCTCTCTCTTCCCAGCGGACCCTCTCCCCAGCAAGTCCAGTCACCAGTTTGTCAGCTCGGTCAAGTTTCACCTCCATCTCATCTGATTTCTTCCTTAAAGTCTCCTTTGTGGTCAGTTTCTCAGAATGCTGCTTCTTCAATTCATCGAGTTTCTCTGCCACCTGCTCTCACACACCACACGCATGCACCACATTATTA
Source organism: Solea senegalensis (assembly GCF_019176455.1). NCBI lineage: Eukaryota > Metazoa > Chordata > Actinopteri > Pleuronectiformes > Soleidae > Solea > Solea senegalensis. The sequence continues at coordinate 9,357,252 of NC_058023.1, read as the reverse complement.
GCATGGTCCTGTCGTATGTAAATTGGACTAACAATAACACTATTGCTGCCTTTCTATCTAAATAAAGGTGATTTGACATGAGCAAAGGTCTAAAGATCTCTCAGGCTGGCAGCTGGAGGATCTGAGCTCCAAACCTCTCGCAGTTTGTTCTGGGCTTCCGCCAGTGCAGCCTGTTTCTCTGCCAGCTGGGACATGGCAGAGTTTAGCTGTGCCCGCTTCGGCTCCACCACCCTGTAGACACGGCCATAAACCTGGGGGAAGAGTCATCACATCCACTGACTTGGTCTTAAAGCATTAAATAACTAACAACTCCAAAAAATTATTTAATTGCAAGTGTGTGACTGTGACAACCTCTTACCTCCATGGCTCTCACCCACATGCAGAGGGACTTGGCAGCCAGAGACACTTTGCCAATAATCTCAGGCTTGAAGTCATCCTGTCTGCAGTATTGACCAATCTTCTTCAACACACGATCAGATATATTGTCCTTGTCAAAGTTTACTAATGTTTTGATGAAGTTTGGCTCACCTGTCAAAACATTTCAAGGCATTTCACATTTCAATCACCTTGTTTTGGACATTGTTGTTTGACAATTCTATAGCTTTTTGATCAGTGGGTGAGAAATACTACTTTGCCTGACACTGCTGGATTTACTGTGTTAATTTTTTGCAGTATATCTGTTTTCCCAGTTTCTCTGTTTCACTGACAAACTTCAACCGCTCTTTTGCTGTCACTCACCCAGCTGTCTCTTGGCCTCTGCCCAGGTGGGCTCCTTGCCCAACAGGGTCATGACTGCCTGCATCACTGTCTCCACCAATGCTGGGGGACGGCCATATGACTTGATCTCTGTCATGTCCGCCTTATTCAGAGACTCCAAGGCCTGTGTACAAAAAGAGGATGAATAAGAGATTGTGTGGGTGTAAGAAGGCAAGGAATACTGCTCGCTGGGTGTTATTTTAAGACAGACAGAAGTGGATCAGTCAAGTATACAGTGAGGTTAAAGATTATTACGACAAAGGGAGTGGCTGAAGTAAAATAGACAGCAGGACAGAGATGTACCTTCATAGCCTCCTCCAGGGCAGGCAGAGCCTCATCCAGGTCCCTTTGTGCATTTTCAGCCATGGCTTTACACTGTACCTCCTCAGCTGCAATTTTGTCACTGCTGGCACCCACCGCCTGGACACACACAAACATGAACCAATCAGTTGCAGATGATTAAATGCTTCTATGATTAACTCAGCAGGGTGAGTGTATAAGTCGGGTGGGTTTAAACCAAGTAAATTACCTTCTGCTGCTTGTCAGCCTCATTCTTCTGCTGCACAATGACAGACAGGTACTCATCACACTGTTTCTGGAACTCTGCCACCTGTTTCTTGGCCTCCTCCAGCTCCAGAGACATGGCCTCCACTTTTTCGCGCGTGTCACTGATCTTAAAGAGTCCGTTGCGCAGCTTGCTCACCTGCTCGCCCAACTCACTGCGTTTCTCTGCCAACAGCCTGGACGGATGCAGACACACACACTCATACAATCAGACAACTGACAAGGTGACTGGAACATAGGCATGTGATGTGGCAACTGTGGCTTTTCTGTATTCTAGTGAATACAGAGCAACACACAAAAAACTCCTAGCAACTACCATTTTTCTATATACATGTATACTGTATGTGTTTACACTCACAGATCAGATCTTATAATATGGCCACCTCAGTGTTTAACTATCTATGTGGCTTCCAAAACAAACATGATACATGAGGTGGTGGTATGATAAGATAAAAAGAATAACATGATTGAGGAGAAACGTAAAGGGAAGTTCACTTCTTGTATCCAGACACCAGCTCTAGGTAGTTGGTGGGTGTCACGTAATTATGTCTTCTCAGCTCCAACTTCATCCTACTGGAAAGCCGTGCCACCGACTGGTGTGTCGTGACAAAGACACTGGCAACCTTTGTCTGGATCTGTAACATCATACAGTACATATAAACATAAGAGTTTAATAAAATTATTTACAGGATTTTCAACGGTGCAGAGACAAATGTACAATGTTAAGTGTCAGAGCAGGGTTTAGTGCAGGTCACAGGTAAACCAGCAGATTTGTGTATATATATCTTTTTAAAAACTGCTGAAACCAAACCTTAAGAAAATGATTACGACCCCAGTATGAATGAGATCTGGTTGTAAAGCTTTTAATACAAAGTCAACTTGTGGTTAACAGTGTGTAGTAAACACCCACTTCAAAAGGTAAAATACCCCTTTGGCTGGTTTGCCTGTTCAGGCTGCAGTGGAAATGTGGTTAGGGTTAGGATTAGTGTCTCTCTCACCCCCTCAATTGTTCCCAGCTCCAGCCCGTCCAGGTACCTCTGAGCCACCTCCAGCAGAGCATCTTTGGGCCACTCACAGAACCAGTCTATGGTGGTACAGTTGACGATTGCAGGGTACTGGAGAATGCGGTTCCTGTTGGCAAACAGACAAGCAACAATTGAATTATTTGATTCATACAAGTATTACTAATGCAGCCCTGTGGACAAGATGAAATTCACTGGCTCGTTTTGTACAGTATGACACAAAAGCACTTGTCATTTGAACAAACCTTCTACAGTTGTTTCTAAAATTATTCCAGAATTCTAGTGCGAGTCAGTGAGTTTAGAAGCCATGTAGCAGCTACTGGTCAGAGGGCGAGGATGTCTTGTGAACATGTGCAGCAATGATAAAGATGAATGTATGTGCGCAGACAGCTAGTCCTCTCAGTCACAGCATCTACATACAGTATTTGTGGGGTATTTTTTTTCCACACATTTTTACTTATGGCAAGTCTCAGGTCCTTGCTGTAGACATCTATCACTGCATCAGTGCTATTTTGGGGCTCTGTGAGGAAGAGTTAAATATTTGACACTATTTTGGTACTTTAGTATATTTTTTTGTGTGGAAAATGTTACAATATCATGAAATTCAAATTTACTGTTTAATGTGTGTGTTGAAAACCAGAACAAGCAGACTGAATAAAGAGAAAATAGCATACTGTGAAACAGGATGTATTGGATGAGACAGTGCAATGCAGGAAACAGTGTGAGACTCTACCTGAAGGGCTCTCCCACTGGGCTCATACAGAGTACGATGTGCAGGTTGTTCCTGACTCTCTCTATCAGGTAGCTGAACATTGAGTCAGGAGTTTCCACCACCTTGTCTTTTCTGGCAGATTCTGACAGAGCGTTGCACACCTAAAGGTACCGTTATAAAATAGGTCATGTGGAATAAGACTTCAAATGACATGAGACGTGTTTTTAATGTAAACAAATATGATCTCTAGATGTGTCTCAAAGTAAAGTATGAGTTTAACACATATGGGAGCTTCATAGTGATGATAACTTGTGAAATGCTGAACAATAACTGCAAACAAGGGGCAAATGTTGTGTTCCAATGACAAAATATATGTCACATGTACACATAGTTCATACTTACAGTTTAAAAATGTCTATCAAACATAACTGTACATAGTGAGTAAAGCCTCAGTGTATATCATTTTATTTACTACCTCCCGCTTAAAACTAATTTCATTTAAATCATTCACGCTACTGGCCGGCCGTCATGTAGCTAATAAACTAAATATACAAGCCCTGAAATGGACACATTTGAGGGCACAATTCTGACCTCAACAAACTCGTCCTGTTTGTAGAGGCTGGGCACTTCTCCAGAGCTCAGGATGTTATTGATGTCCTCTAAGAATGATTCATCTACGAGCTGGGTGTCACTGAACAGGAAGACAGTAGGCTTGTTGTCCACGCCAGTCAAACGGTACAGCTTTTTGATGTCTGAATGAATAGAAAGGCAGTGGCAATTTATTACAACTCTCAAGTGAATCATGATTGACACTAAATAGTCAGACACTGCTGTGAATATATGGAATGTTTTAATCTTAAATTTCTGTTTGACCTCACCTTCTCTAAATTCCTGTTTGCGGTACTGCTTGGTGACTTCCACCTGGAATACCTGGTACTCACAGATGTAGGCGGCCATCTTGGACAGGCTCTGTCTACCAGAGCCCCCAACACCCACCAGCAGCATGTTGCCCCTGAGCTGACTGATCACACGCACTATACGGGTGACTGTGGAGAAAACACAAAACTATTACCCATATCATAAATCAAATGAATGTGTGTATATATATATATATATATATATATATATATATATATATATATATATATATATATATATATATATATAAACTTAGTATACATACAGTACAGTGTTAATTCATGTATTCTGTTGAAGTTTTCTACTCTTGATTTGAGTTGTTGTGTGGTAAAGTGGCACACTGACAGCAGTGTGTCGAAAGCACAGCCTGGTGCTGAGAGGCCTTCTGTCAGTCAGCTACAGTGTGGCTTTTAGAGACATCACATGCTGGGTTTTTCAAATGAGTTTCAAAATGTGCCATAAAAAATAAGCCATCACAGTGCAGCAGATGAGGACCTCTTATTTTTTACTGTGGTAATGAAGCGAATTGACTGGACAGAATGTGATGAGTGGGCACTGTGGGTTGAGCTATCAGGGGAATTTTATACACAATGTATTATCATTTTTAACATGTTGATGTTGTATATTGAGACCCACTGTGTTCGATGGCATCTCGAAAGAGGACCAGACTCATGGGCACTTCACCGGGTGTCAGATTGTAGTCCTCCAGCTTGGTTTCCATAAACTTCTTAAGATCATTCAAATCCAGTAGGTCTTCATACACATGGGATTCACTCATGAAGTCACCTTAAACCCCCCCCCACACACACACAGAGAAATAAACATATTAAACTACTAGCCATTGCCAATTCTGTTTCTTTTCTTTTCTTCACAAAGCAATGTCACTGTGACACTGGACTGGATGCGTGTGTGCACAGTAATAAATGTACCAAATATGGGTGGTTGCTTGTTGGGACACATGCTGTGGAAGGTGAGGTCAAAGAGTGTGCCCAATTTCTCCCCCATCAAAGCTACAAAGGCCTCCATGTCACTGTGATCTACCAGCCGGTCTGAAAAAACCCTGAGAGAAGCAAAACATCACAAACAACAGATATTACCTTGTATATCCAAAATAAAAGGTTGAAATCTAGATTTCAGGGAAAGGAAAATGATGCTGCCATATTACCTGAAGCACTCATGGACCCAAAGTCTTGTGATGTTGGTTTTGGTGTCATGGAAATCTGGATGAGCTCTTAGCAGACCCTGAAACACCTAGCAATTATGGAGGATAGAAAAAAAACATAGACTCATGATAAAATAACATTAATTTTCAGATTTCTGTAGAACTTAAAATGTTTAGTATTTGGAATTTTAAGTTATTTGCTTAACATTTAAAAGAACATTCAGTGAACAAGTGATGGGTTATACTGACCAATGTGAGGCTATAAAGTGTAAAGAGCTTTCCTAGAATAAACTCCTGTTTTATACAAACATATTGCACCATCTGTATGAATTCTGGGACACTTGATTATTAACCATACCCATCAAGAGGATGTGTCTTCTTACATACCCTGGAGATATCTCTGAGGTTGAAGAGGTAGTGTATCTTAGCAGGTGTGGGAAGGAATTGAGCTGTAACCGCATAATACAGTTCTAAAGTTGCCTGAGTCAGAATGTTTCCGATGGGCTTCACCTCCTCTTTAAAACCCTGCAATTTTTGGTTGATCATGGTGCTGTAGATCCTCCTGATCTGGAACTCCTGCATAGGGTGATATTAGTAAATAACAGCAAGAACATAAATCCTTTTATGACAGAAGCAGGAAAGATGCAAATAAAGCATGGCTTTAAAAAAAATCTACACAATTTATAAATGTTGCATGTTTTTATTTAAGTGCTGATAAATGTGTCTCTATTTTTACTGTGATATATTACTCAACAGAAACTTACATTTGGAAATGTCATATTAATGAGGTTGAATTTGCTTTGTAAGCGATCAGAGATATGTGTCCTCCCTCCGCCAGGGGGCCCCATGGAAGCCAACAGGACCATGTCCTTTCAAAGGAAACAAATAGACACAAAACAGGAGTTGTTGGCATTTAATAGCATATTATATTATCAATAAATTCTGTTAAGAGGGCTGTGGGAGCAGGAAAAACCCACAGGGCTCAGAAAGGCACACTTTATTCTTCCTCTCATCACTGGAACAGGGAGATCCTAACTGAAAACAAGGTGTGCCACCAAAAATAGATCCTGATCCTACCATTGAACCACATTTAAAAAAACCCCATCAATTTAACCATGTCAACATTTTGAAGTGACCCTCTAAAATCCATAAAATAACTCTCATCTTACATTCTTAACTTTACCTTACCTCTTTAAATGAAATGTCCTCAATCAATCATAGTGAACAACTTTTGATCCTGACTGAGGGTGTTTGAAATCCATCATTTGTAAGAGGCAATATATATATACACACATATACATATATGTACACATTAACTCTGAAGATTATATAGTATATAATGTTTAGATTACTGCACAGAAGTAGCCACGGTGAGCTGTCAAGTTCACTTCAGTACTGCAGCATCCAGAAAAAACATATAAAAAACTTTACCATCCGGCCATTCCATGTAGTTCACTAGCAGCACTCTCACATATGGTAGCGAGAAAATCCACAAAGTCCACTAAGAGCAGTGACAAATTAATTGTGTAGTCTCTGTTTTTCCAATTACATTCCTTGGTCACCCTGTCGATCACTCTAACTCTATTTTTAATCCAGCACTACACCGACCAGTCAGCAGCCTAGCCTAGCCTAGCATTAGCTAGCTTGGAGCCGTCCACCCAAAATAGTTCCTGATTCATCCAATATAGATAGAAATCAATTTAACCATGTTGACATTTTGAATATGCCCACTAAAACTAAATCCACTAAATAAATCTCATTTTACACTAACATGAGCGCCATGTCTCACCTTGACAAACTTTCGTGTCTGTTTCTGGTGGTCATACCAGAAGCCACAGTCAATCCAAAGGCGCAGTAGCTCCAGCGGTGGCTGCGAGCCAAACAGGTCATGTGCTGGCATGTTGAGGTCATCTAGGAAACAAAGCAGACGCTTCCCACCTGCTGGCACAAACACACCTTTGGTCCTCTTCTCGATTCGACTCTCCACGATGGCCTGGATGTTGTTAGAGCTGGTCTGCATTGTGGTGGAAAAAGAGAGACAGAGACCCTCCTTCAAGTTGAGTATTTACAAATGCACCTTGTCATACAGACGCCCTCTGAAACATAAATAGCGATGTTTCAGTAATACCGTTCTCCTCTGAAAACAATACTGACCTGTCCATATACATCGACAAAAGATGAAATAAATGGGTTTTGTGGGACCAAGTAATCTTGACGAAGATTGTTTCTGCTGATCACAAAGTCGAAGAAAAGGGCCAACTAAATCTATCTAATTCAATTAAACCCAGTTCAGTTTGCGTCAAAATGAGACAGAAATTCTGTAATGTTTTGCTGAGGCACTACATTCATAAGATCACACATGTTTTGGACATGGACATTTAACCTTCAACCACCCAATTCTGATCTGTTCATCTGTGAGTTGAAATGAACACTTATGATCACTTACTATATGATCATCAAACCTACCGTCATCCCAGTATTAATCCTGAACTGGAAGCTAGAAAAAATGATGCATTGGTGAGCAAACTGGTTTCTACAGTGATAGAGGAACAAGAGCACAGGCCTGACATAGACAGACAATGCCTAAAGCACCCACCTGTGAGGACATGTTGACAGTGAGGGCAATCCACTTGTTATCCAAACCGTGCAAGACACTCTGAGCCACTGAGGTTTTACCAGTACCCACTGGTCCAGTGAGTAGCACTGGGTACTGACCCAAAACCAGAGCCTTGACTAGGAAATTGTAGCGCACTGTGTCCACTGTAGGAACCATTATCTTATAGAATGGAGCGCTGCAGGAGAGGACAGAGGTGGAGACAAAAGACATATTGTAGATGTTATTAGTAAGGTAGTAATTTAAATGGTAAAAGTAAATTAACCTGTAGTCATCAGCTAAATTGAGCAACATAAAACCATCTAGTGTCATACCTGGAATTGTAACGCCAATCTTTTGGCAGCTTATCTTCAAAGGAAGCCCAGGTCTTGTTTTTTGTGTCCACAGAATACTCATAAACAGTGTCCTGAAAAAGATTACACATCAAAGATTCAGAGTAAATTGCTGACACATTCATTCAGTTTCTAGTAATATCAGTATAATGGTATTTAAAATGCTTGTGTCAATCCAAACAAACCAGCCTGCCATGGCTGATATAGTGTATGACTAGAAAACCAAGGCTTTGTGTTTCTCTAATGGAATTTGAGTTGGCACAGCCTGATCTCTTTAAACTGTCACATGCAAACCAAAACTCTGTTTGGAAGAGGACCTTGATAGGGAAGGTGCCATCCATCTCTCGCAGGAATTTGTCCATCTTCTTGCGTCCATCTTCGTCAACAGAAGCACAGACGGACCAGATGAGGCTGAATATGAACCAGAGCTCCACCATTCTACCCATGTCTTCTGTGTCCGAAATGTTCACCTGGTGAAAAACAATTAAAAGGTTTTTCACACCGGAAACGCTGAAGCAATAATTATAATCTATTGTTTAAAAACTAAGCTTTCGTTCACATCAGTAGAGTGGAGTTGGATAAATGTTAGTTACAAGTCTTAAGAAGATAACCATACTTCCACAGCCACACCACATTTCCTTTGCATACCCCATTGCTGGATGTGGCCAGGGAATCATAGAGGCGGCAGAGAGAGGTGACTCCATTCAGCTCAGTGACGGGGATCGGCTCCTTACAGTTATTCTTCTTAAAGTTAAGTGTGCTCGCCATATATTTCTCAAACAAATGCTTTAAATGGTCAACCTCTGCCTGTGGAGAAATGGAGCAACACAAAGTACAATGAAGGGAGAGGGAACAAAATAAAAAGGGAATAAAATGGCCGGAATTACCAAAAATAAAATGGGCAACTTTTTCCAATGAGAGTGAAGACACAAAATGGAGCAAAATATCCAGTGGCAAAGACAAATTGGAATAATCAACAATGTTTTTGTGCAAATTTAGCAAAAATGTATCTTGACAAACTTCCTCCAATCTTCTAAGATCGTATTTTTGGTCTGCAGGAAAACAGGGCACAAGGAGGACTATATAAAGTTGCTATGACAACATACCTTGTGCCGTTTGTCCAGCCAGGACTGAACAAAAGGCTTCCAGCCCAGGTCAGAGTAATCATTGTAGACCATCCCACAGCGAGATACTGTTGCAGGAGAGGCCATTGCCAGGTTTTCCACCTCAAACAGCAGAGACACCTGTGACAAAAAGGATTGACATGTCATGATTATTTTACTGTATATGTCATTAACTACATACATTTTTAGTTGTTTAGCAGAGCTAACGCTTTTCTTGCATTTCATCTGATCCAAATGATCAAATCCAAAATTGGTTTGCTCGTTTAATTTAACTCTATGTGCTCCGATTTACGAGACTAAAAGCAGAACAGTGCAGTGGTGAAACTTGGCAATGCCTAGATGTGTCTGTTTGAAAATATATGAATTCAACTGTGATCATTCACACAATGTGTACTTGATTTGAAGGCTTTTCAATGGACACGCACGCAAACAAAAACAGGATTCCACCTTCCACTCCTCACCTGTTCAGGCATTGCGATTCTCTCGCCATTGATGAGTGTGAGCACCTTGTTGTCATCCATAACGGAGTTCATACTCTCTATCCACAATGTGTCAACTGGCCCATCAAACACAATCCACTTCTCATCTGGTTTCTCATCTGAAGGAAAGAGACAAGATGCAACACGCAATAGAAGAAATTAAGTGAATTATCTATACAGTATAGCGGTTATGTTCAGATGATCCATCAGTCATGCTCCAGACAAAGGCATTTCAATTTAAAAAAAGCTCTTCCCTCACTCATTGCTGCACTACTGCCTCACCGTGCTGCTGCAGACAAACAGTCAATGTTGTTTTAGTGTCAGTACCTGCACAGGCTGATCTCATGAGTAGCGACAGCACTCCATCAGACCACTCGTTGGTGGAGAGGTCATTTTCTCCGTACAGTTCTCCCAGACTCATTGCCTTTGGGTTCAGAGGATAATCCTGTTATTCCACAGGAAAGAGAAGACAATGAAATCCATGAAACAAGGTGTATTTTAAGGACAGATATACAAACAATATCAAAAAAAAAGTACTGGGCTACAAATGATATTAACACATGGAAAATGGTTGAAAGAGACCAAACAACACAAACAAATGACATAGTGAAACTAAATCAAAGGAAGATTCAACATGTTTTGTGGGTCGAGCGGAATCATAAAAACGCAGGAACATATTCTCAGGCAACAGAGAATCAGAGAGACAAATAATACAAACTAAGGGCATGGAAAGATGCAAGAAATCCACATGCAAAGATCGGGAGGAAGAAAACCAAAAGAGCCAGGTAAGAAAATGATGAACTAATGACTCATTAAAAGAAGTCTTTTGAAAAAAGGGTGCTGATATAATGTTTACATGTTCACCAAATATTGACTGTAAGTCTTTGTCTATGGTATTTGAGATACCTGAGCCTGCTTCACCCAGAAATTTTATTAACAACAACAGTCTTGCTCATTTGTTTCTTAATACAATGATTTGCTAGTGATTTTCTAATTGGAAATTTGGACCACCAAATGAGACTTTAGAATTCTCATTATTATACCCTGCTCCTTTTGAATAAAGTAGAAGTAATAGCCAGTAAATTATAGTGTATTATTTTCCATTCATACCCACCTGGACTGGCTGGAAGCCAGGCACTCCCTTGTGGTGCAGAGCAGTGAGGGCACTCTGCAACGTCCTCCACGTGACAGTCTTGGCGCTGCCTGTCTTGCCCACCAGCATGGAGGAGTGTCGGGAGTTCTTGGTCTCATAAAGTTGAATGACTTTGGTCACGGTGAAAGGAGTCACCTGCAAACCGCTAAGACGAAGCTCCGCCTCTATGGCCTCCTTCAACTGCATCAAAACGTGAATATAATGTACCAGGGTCATTCAAAAGTCAAATATATATACAGTCTTAAAGAGTAAAGGTGTTGTCACTCATATCTATCAGAAGCACCCGGGACACATCTCATTTGCTTCTCATTAATATGTGACTCATTCTGCAGCAGAATATCGCCTCCAGCAGATGGTCAGGCTCCCATAGAGCCTCTCTACATCATCACTGTTATGGGACAGACTACAGAAACAGCCTGAATCCACAGAAAAGATTTGTACAAGTAAACCGTAGAAAAAGGGAGAACTGATGCTGTTTTAATGCAAGCTGCCAAAAAATGTGTATTTTTCCTACTCTATCTGGAGGTACACAGATGTTGACTGAGGTATAAAAAGTGAGAATAAGACAGAAAGATAGATGATTGACAATGAGTCAGACAGGAAGATTTGAACCTTACAGCGAGAACAGCTGAACACTCCCACAGCCTACATACACACACAGAGGAAAGACGTCTTTACCCGACGTGTCAGAGCAGATGGCTGAGAATTCATTAATAGAAGAGACATCATTTAGACCAAAAACACCCTCACAGCTGCATTACACACACTACTGCCCACCTACTGGACTCTGAGTCCGTCTTTGACTCGACAGGGTTGCAAGCCCCAGAGAAAACATGCGCACAGACGTGTGGAAGATATGGCTTTACACAACATTGTGTTCACTCATGAACACAATGTTGTTGGTTTTGTCTTCACTCAATATGAATGAAGATCGAGGATTGGACTGCTTTGTGTGTTTACAAGAGCTGCTAGCTACTGCCACACTGCTGGTTTGTCTGTATAAAAAGTGGATGTGCAGTCGTCTTCCGATTTGCAGGATGAGTCTAACAAGGAACTAACAATTTACTGAATGACCACCAGGGGGTGATACTGTAGCTTGTAAAAAAGCTATTTGAATATAAGCCTGTAGGAATATAAGCATTCTTCTCTGTTCATTAATAATGTCAGTAAACATTTTCATGAGGAGTCAATGATGAGACCACATTGTGCATTTAAATTGGCTGTATACATAAAGGTCAAGTGCTATATACTGTAACCGATCACCGATACACAGAAGCTGCAGTTACAACAGAGAGTTCAAGTCTCTATATTGATATGAGCAGTTCATGAAAGTATTTCATAACAAATAGGATCTCCCAGAATAACCTCAGTGGTTCTTGGATTTGCATCTACTTGCTTTAATAAGGAATAACAATTCAGGCAAATAAGGAAAAGGGAAGGTTAATGACCTACTTACCGTGCCATAATCTGTATCGGGCGCTTCCACAGAGGGGAACAAGTCCTGGATGATCCCATTAAACAGCGGCAGGTCAGACGAGGTCAACTTGGCAATGTTCATGTCCTTCATAGCCATCAACAGGACCTGAGGACAGAGAGACATAGACACATAGTGAGTCACTCATGATACCACTGAGTTTTAGAGAGGAGCTCATTTAATTTTTGTTTGTAGAAATAGTTTAGTTACAAAATCTAGTACATGCATCACAGCAACTGTCTGCTATTCCCATGAAGGTTACTGTTTTCAGTCTTAAATTCCATGTGTAGGTTCTTGCTGGGTTGCAGTAGAGGGAAATAAACAGACTGAGAAAATCTAGAAATCTCACTAAATTTGACTCATTCGAATGTTGAACACTTATGTTTGCATCATGCAAACTAGAATAATTTTAGAAAGTGGTGATATAGAGGTGGATGATTAAAGGAAATACAATCTGTTTCAGTGTTCATGAAAACAGAATAAAAGAGTTGAGTAATTACTACAATTGACATTTATTTTGTTGTACAAGACAATATATAGATAGAGAAAAGGGGAGAGACAAAGAAAAGACCTACTTCTTCATCCGGAACATTGGGGCAAGCCCGGCGCTTCCTTCCAGCATAACGAAGCAGGGAAGTGAGGGCGCGCAGGCCAAAATCATAGTGGTCCTGTTTAGACAACTGCTGCATGGCAAGGGAGTACAAGGTGAACACCTTCTTGGCCAGGAGCTATAAAAACAAAGATGCAAAGCAACAATAAAGGCAGAGACAAAAAAGAAAGAAGCAAAGTAGATGAACAGGGGAAGGAAGATGAACGTAAGCTTAAATGGGATAAATTAAGTGCAGTGTAAAGTCAGGATCACTTGCAGGGCAGTGCGATAGTTTTGTGTGTCAATCTGTGCTGAAGAGGAATACATAGAAACACATTATTTCTAGCACAGATATAACTCTGTTTCCAAAAAGAAAATAAACATCCTGAAGGAAAATGTGAACCAAACATCCAGCTCATTGATAACATGATAACCATTTGTTAAGCAGTCGTACCTTGCAGTTGTTGAAGCCCTCTCCAAAAAGTATGATTTCAGCAATTAAAGTAGAGTCTGGCACCACCATGGAGATCGGTCTGAACATGGACTTGAGGTTGTCTGGAAGCTCAGTACGACCAGCGTAACCTAGGGAATAAAAGGAAATTAAATATTTTAGTTAAAAACGCTCAGAACCAAATGGTGACAGGTTTTCATCACATGAAAATATCAAAACATCCAATTAAAATGTCTTAATGTCAATGTAACACAGTTGTCTCTTTTTCTCTCTGCCGTACCCAGATATTTGCATACAGTAGCAGTGGCTTACCAGGATTCATGGTGATAAAGATGCCGCAAGACCAGACCAGATTAATGTGCTGTCCATCAAAATGGAACTTGGACTGGCTGGCTGAGAGGGCGGAGAGGATGGAGAGGATCTGCTGGGCCACCACCGACAACACCTCAATGTTTATACGGTTAAACTCATCAAAGCAGCCCCACGCTCCTGTCTGTTTTAATAAAAACAAATTTACATGTAAAATTACACAGAGAAATACAAGGCACTCAAAATGTTTGAATAAAATGTTTCGATATTGACTTGTATAACAGCTGTATAAAAACTGTAAAATCAGTTAACATGCTTGAGATATATATACACCAAGAACACAGCTATATACGGTACTCTTGTTTCACCACATTCATTTAAAGTTACAGTGTGATTATCCTGCCTCTGTTTTTTTTGAGCAGCAGAATTCCGTACCTGTGCCAGGCCCGAGTACATGCGTCCCATGGATTTGTAGTCCAGTCCCTCAGAGCAGTTGACGACAATGACATACATGCCGAGGGCTTTGCCTAAGTCCTTTACTGTCTCTGTCTTTCCAGTACCTGCTGGGCCTTTAGGGGAGCCTCCCCGGTGGAGATGAAGCGCTGTGGTCAGAGTCATGAAACACCTGGATGGGGATCAAACATTGGCTGTCATTTGACCCTGTCATCGGTCTGATGAGTCACTGTCAATATTCAAAATAACTATAAAACAATCACAAACTGATGTGTGACCTGTCAGTGAGGGGAGTAATGACAAGACGTCCAGAGTTGCCAAGGTACTCGTAGCCATACTTAAAATGAGTGTTGGTCTGTCGTATTATGCAATCGTCCACCTCCTGTTGGGAGAACAAATAAAAATCACTTCATGTCGTTGAGCTGGTCAGCGAACTGAACAGTGGAGCAAGAAAAGCTGTACAAGTTTAAAATATGTGAGTGTATGTAGAGCAGTAAGCAAGTCCTCTGCAGGTTTTCTAGCTCGAGCACAGGGGTCTCAAACTTGCGGCCCACGGGCTACATGCAGCCTCCCAGTCAATGTCCTGCGGCCCTACACTTATTTTAAAATTATAATGAAAACTGGCCCAAACTGACCAACAGTTATCAATATTTTTTATAATATGAATTCAGCATTTAATTATATATAAGCTTGTCTTGTGTTTTAATTACAATTGTCTAAATTTTATTTTTGATTCTATTTCTGTCTGTTTTTGTTATTTACAGATTCAATTTGCATCATAAATATGTATTTTTTGTTAAATATCAAAACAAACTTTTACTTTGAAATGGTGTGTAATATCATTCTAAAAATTTTAAACTGCAACATCGTGATGGATTATGAAAATATAATAAAACAATCATTTTTTTCCCAACTGTCGGACCCTCCTAACCAGACTAGAAGTTCACTGGCCCCCAGGTTATTTTGACTTTGAGGCTCCTGCTCTGGCATGATGCAAACCACATGTAAAGACTACAGAGAGAAGCTAAAACAGAATAGCTAAAAGATTGTTGCTGAAGTTTAGGCATGGCAAAACAGCCCCCTTTCCCCCTTTTTCATATTCCCTACAGCTTTCTTTTTTGATTAGCTCTCTGAACGTACCTTCTCCCAGTAAAGTCGCAGCTGACTCAGCCAATCAAAGGCATTGACATCATTGCAGCCTGTCTTGGCCAGCTTGTCAATGACGTCTCGTGCATGAACCTCCACTGTGACCAGTGCTACAATCTTGAGGCGGAGAACTTTGGACAGGTTGCCACGGATGATTTCTGAATAGCCCTGAAGCATGGTGACCTAAGAAACACATACAGTTAACTTCTCTATGACCTGTAGAGAATACTTGTTTTTATTTAAAAGAAGAAAAAGTCAACTCAAACCTGCTTCTTTTTCAGGGATTTTAGGGAGGACTTGTCAGCTCTCTCCTTGCTGGTAATGAGAGACTTTGTGACATCATTTGTCCACTGGATCTGACCGGCAGTGATCAGCATCTTAAACAGCAGATTTGAAAATATGAAAAACACATGGTTCCTCCAGTAGAGAACCTGGTAGCTTTGTTTTAATTCTTTTTTATTTCATTAAAATACAATCAATTAAAAGTTTATTATCTATTAACTTCAAAAGCAGGACAATCCTAATTTTAGGGAATAATGCAAGATACGTGTTTCCACAATGAGTAAAATCCATTTGCATTGCTTTAAACAAGTTAAAAGCTTGTCAAACAACTGCAGGTGGAAAAAAAGAGAAAATATATATATTTTTTAAAAGGAGGCAAGTGTACCTGTCCAGACCAGTCTTTGACCCACTTGTCTCTCTGATCAAGCATCCTCTTCAAAGCTACAAGGCAGTTGTTCAGACAATCCTTCAGTGTGACACGCATGCTCTTCTCAACATCACACAGCCAAACCTATATGCACGGAAAACAGTAGAAATGATGCGTTCATTTTTATATTCCTTATCACCAGTGTCACCGTGATGTCACTCAGATTTAGCATCATGAACACTTTTGACATCATGCTCACAATAATATTCATTAAACACTGCAGTACCTCCACAGGATTGTCCAGTGGCACTGGCTGGATAAACTCGACATACTCTCCATCTGCAGAGAACATCCCGAGGGCACTGGATCTAAACCCCACCTATCACAACATACATTAAAAACAGTATTATTATATAATGACATTCTTCTCTTGGAGTGTTCATCTCACAGTATTGTAACATTTTAAATTCAACTTGTTTAAACAAAATTATCTTTTTTTCTGTCCTCATATCTATGAACAGGGGTGTTTCAATTTCCCTACCTTTTCAATACGGAGGCTCTTGATGTTGTCAAAACACTTCTTCATGTGTGGCTGCATGGCATTGGGGTTCTGTGACTGCCCCAGGATCTCCAGCACATCATCATTGGACAGGAAGTAGAATCTTGGGAATATCTGCCTCTTGGTCTCCAGGTACATGTCCAAGGCCTTCTGGATCTCCTCCAGCTTGGTACTCATCTCTGACAGCTTCTCTGGTAATCCTGGAAGGCAGAGAGGAGACACTGGCTGTAGTCCACACCATATTTACAATATTGTTTTCATCTATATTTGGAATGGAGATGCTTCTTTCAATTTTAATTAAGTGTGATTTTATATACATATGTTCAGTGATTCTCCAATTTGCAATCTGTTAAATAATAAATACTTGTTTTTATTAAAGAAAACATTTGCCACATTTGTGAGACAGTATATTTAAAGTACTGTCTTCTTATAAATACTGTATGTTCTCCATGCCTGTAACATATTCAGAGTGCAGATTGCTGTTTTCACCAAAAGATGGCATCTCACTCATGGGAGCAGTTTTTCCCTCCTGAAAGAGCAAACCTGACGTGTGCAGAAGGCTGTGTAGTGAACTCCTAGCGGAATTCTTTATCACCAGGTGCTTCTGAGCACCACACTAACCAGCTACCTGTCTACAGCTGTTTTACACTTATATAGGCCTTGAAGACAAAAGATTCTTTCTATTTTCATAGCTTGAGGAAACAGAGAAAACCTGACTCCATGTATGGCTTTGATAACAGTTCTTTGGAGGACATGTGCTGTCATACCGGGGTGGTGCGTTCCCTGTAAGGCATTGTTATCCTTATGAAGTCGGCACATGATGATTTTCCAGTTAGAACTGACATCTTCAAACTCTGTGCACTCCCGAGGAAGCTGCTCCCTGATGTCCTTCCCCTGGAAAATGTTCTAGTGGGATGAAAACCAAGAAAAATGGGGAGTGACAGAGAAACCACAGATACAAAAAATGAAGCAGTACAAATTTAAAAGACATGACACATGAGTGTAAGTTATCATATACGAATTGCACAGTATTTAAATTTGCCCTTTACCTCCAGATAAATCCACTGTCGTTGCACCGTGAGGATCATCTCAGTGACCTCCAGCACCTGGGACAGCCGGCGTTCCCAACAGTCCACCTCCTGCTCAAAGGCTTTGACAAAGCGAGAAGCCTTCATGGTGGAAAGAATAACCTGGTTGTCCTCCAGGGCTTGGAAAACCTCATCTGTGCCCCTGTGGTAGACGGCAAGAGAGAGTTTAACATGACATTGACGATTGCTTATTTTTGCAAAGCAAAAAAATTAGTTCAATTTAGTTCAACGTAATGCAGTACAGTCGCATCTTATTATTGGATTATTGTGCTCACTTGTTCTTAAAAATGGTTTCATTAATTTTGCTGGCAGTTTTGAAGCCACCACTCATGTACTGTTTTAATTTGTAGTTAAATGAGATTACATATGAGATGTATAGTGAAAAAACTGACACACTCACTGTCTCTTTCTGACTTCATACTTGTACAACATTCATATATTCTGAGTGTGTCTATGGAGACATACTACGCAGGAGTTCTTATCAAACAACACTAGATTGAGACACTGCTGGACGGAGTCTTGAGCTGCACTGAGCTACGGAAACAAATAATATGATAAAAACAAAAAAATCAATGACCACCGCTTGGAAAGAGGCTATATAAGATTTATAACTTCTCCAACTTCCAAAATTGAAGCCTGACTTTCTTACCTCAGTCGGTAGTGGCCTTTATCTTTGTAAGGCTCTATGTCCAATGCTGTTTCCTTCCAAGTCTTGGTAATGCTCTCCAAACCCTAAAATATAAAACACATCATTGATATGTTTTTCATGATACATTTTCTGGATGATCAGATCAATCAAGAAACATTTATCTTGCATTTAAGTTCTCCTGCCAACTGGAAATATGCTGTAGTTTCATCAATCTGAAAGTAATTTTATATGTGGCACAGCTAGACGCTACCGCAGAGGAATCTTTCTGACATTCCAATCAAGGATCTGAAATGTCAGTATCACAGGATTGTTCAGGCCGTCCTTCACTTACACAACGTGCCAAGAATCAAATGCTTCCATGGGCATTAATATACCAAGGAGACCGCCCTGTTATAGCATTTTTTTCTTACTTTGGTATACTTTTCCTGGGTGATATTCTGGTTCGAACAGCAAAATTAGCTACACAAATGCCCACTAATAGTCAGCTTTGACTAGAGGGAGAGACTAAACCTGTTCAATGGAGAGTTCTCTGCTGGCAGCTCCAGTGATCTCAGAGATTTTTTCAGCATACTTGTCGAAGCCCAGGGATATAATCTTTTCCAGGGTGAAGTCAGCACTGTTCGGGTCAAAAGAGCACTTCAGCTCTTCACAGATCTGCTCCCAGTGTCTGAAAGACAGTTGGCATTGAAAGCATGGTAAGTCTTGGTAAGTCTCTCTTTTTCACTTTCCAAGTGAATATCACCATGTCAATTTCTGTCAAGTTTATCTACGCTTCCCAAAATCACAATTTTTCAGATTTTTTGTCCTCTGGGAATGGAGCTGCACACACTGATGACAGACTGTGGAGGAAACCTCAGTAGAACTTCAGGAAGTTGGACAAAATACTGTGGGAACTTGACCTTGAAAATTGCTTTGTACACAAAATCATAACAAGAAATAACAGATGTGATCTAGTTCCAATCTTCTGAATAACTTTTAGAAATGAAGTTTGTTTCTGTCATGACTGTTAGGAGTGCTCTCCAAGTTCACGTTGTATACAGCGTAGATACCTTGGTTTCAGTCAGTACCTGTCTCTCATGGCTGGGTTCCTCATGTCAGCAATGAGAGGGATGATCTGCTTAAACTGGTCAATCTTGTCCTTGGAGAAATCTATGATGTCCCACTCCTTATCCTGCAGTTGGATAAAGAACATGTCCTCTCTACTATCAAAAGCAGACATGACTGAGGGGTTTGATTTAGAGGTGACAGTGATATTGGCTAAAGTTTTTGTGCATCCCGTGGGAGAGCCATACAAAAAGCTGACACAGAAAAGTTGGGTATTAAACTAAAAATACAGAAGAACTGGTACGCAATTTTGGGCCTAATTAAAAGACAGTCAATGTTCTTTCAGACAAAACACACTTTCTAGATCGTGCACAACTGAATAAATGTACTGTTTTGGGAGATCAATTAAGGTCAATTTACTCATAAAAGACAAGGAATGTATTATGACTATCACCCTGTAGCGGGAAGCTAAACTGACTGCAGTACAACTGACCTTTAGTTCTCTCTTGAGTTTGTGGAGTTTTTTGAACATGTCCTGTGCAGTGCTCTCCATGTTCTCTGTCTGCAGTGTAGCAAACTGACCGACCTTCCACCTGTTCCAACAGGAATTCCACTCCTGTGTCATCTCCCAGACCTGCTGCAGGTGGTCTATGTCCTATACGATACAGACAGACAGAAGAAAACATGTCCTTCAACACACTTTTTGGATTACTTTGGCAAGATTATCATGTAAAAAATGACCCTTTGCTGCATGTTATTCCTTCTATCTTAAATAATCATAAAACTGTGGCAAAAATATTCTAATACTACATCACACATGCTGAGCCTGTGTGAATGTCTACATTATCATAACTACATTTTATAGTAACAGCTGTACAGTTAAGCAAGAAAACACAGGCAGTATGTTAGTTAGAGTGTCAGACCTTCTCCAGTGCCCGAATGATTTTAGAAGGTGGCTGTTCTATTTTGAAAAATCCCAGCCCATGAATGGTGGTGCCCTCTTCCTGTTTTAAAGCCTCCAGGTGGCTGTGATGCACTGCTATTTCCCTCAATGCCAACTCGGTGCTCAGCGCACCGTCAAATGGACCTGGATATTGACATGAGGAAGGTAAACGTACATGATAAAGTGTAATAAACAAATAGTGAATCATTCATTTATTTATACTGTGTGTTGTAACACAAAAATGCAAAAAGAAGGCAACTGTGTCATACAGAGAGTAAAAAGAACAAACTAAACCAATGTTATTTCTTCAAAAACACTTTGGTTGGTATATCTGCACTTGTACAATATCAATTTTATGTCCGCTTATAAATATACAAGTTTAAAGATTTTACTTACATGAGACCAAGCATCTTTGTTTGTCATACATTTACTACATTCCACAAAATATAGAACAATTCTCATTCTGTTTTCCTTAATGTATACAGTACTGTAGATTAGGGAGAGTGTTATTTTTTGTGTAAAATTGCATACAACAGGAAAGTTATCCTTAAAACACAAGATGGGGAGCAAGCAAGGAAATGAGGAGGAAGGAAAGATGCCAGTTTAGTAGACATTATATGGCTATAATTCAAGAAAGTTTATTTTGCACTGACATACAATATAAGGAGCACAGGTGAAGCTGAGTGTGTGTGTGTGTGTGTGTGTGTGTGTGTGTGTGTGTGTGTGTGACCTGTGCTGCTGAACTCCTCCTGCATGGTCTGGATCTTCTTCTTGAACTCCTCTGAGGAGATGATGAGGCCATTCCTAAACTTCTCTTTGTGCTTCTGAAGGACGATGTCACTATCAATCAAGACCTGCTGAAACCACACCCACTCCCCGTTAATGGCCTCACGCAAATCCTGCACCTGAGGGGAAATGGAAAAGCATTATGACGAGAAATTAGGCTTTTTTTTTTACACATGTAGACAGTACCTAAAACAACCTTATCACTTTGTTCGGTCAATGAAACACCAGACATCCTACAAATTTCATTATTACTATTTACTTAAAATACAGTCTTGCCACCATGTCCTGTCTTTATTAGGTGTGCAAATGTAAAATGTTTTATTCCATACCTAATTATTGTTAACATTAGTACAATATATGACAGCTATTTTCTTATTACTCCATAAATAAATTACAAGAGCAAGGGTTTTTTACTGAACGGTAAAATAGCAAAAACAGATATTTGTATCCTTTACTAACACAGTCTGAACATGTATGTATGTATGTACAGTCTGTACCATGGTCAGTGTATATGTGTATTTATTTGATTATTTATGAGCGATGTCCTTACAGCCTGTTCAACTGGGACTTCATATTTGTCAAGGATAGCAAGCTGTTCATGAACGAGACGAATCTGAGCTTCTCTCTTGGCCCGATCCCCCTGCAGCGTCTCCGATAGCCTTAGGCTCTCACTGAGTTCAGCCAGAGTCTGGGGAGGTTGATTCAACCTAAAGCACACACACAAATAAACAAAATAAAGAGGTGACAGCACATTTAGCACAGCACACATCAAAAGCTCAACGATTCCTAGATCTTCTTCCCTGTCACCTTCCTATTTCTTACAATGACTGAACATGTCAGAATAGTTCAGAGCAATTGTTTTAATGTTTAATCTTTTTCATGTATTTCTAGATAAGAGCAGTGAATATTGGTGGTGTGTGTGTGTGTCCGCACCTGTTGGCATTAGTTTGCATGGAGGTGTGAAGTTCTTTAAGGCGGGTGCTAGCAATGTGGCTAAGCAGCTGTGTGAACTTAGTTTCCCATTCATTGCAATGCTGAACCAAGGCTGACTTGAGTGGTGAACAGTCCAGAGTGACAAACCCAATGTTCGAGACTGTCTCTTCCTGTTGAACACTGTTGGCTTTTTCTGTGTACCTAGAGGTGGAACAGAGATAAGGAAGTTGAACGTGTCTGCACTGCACGCTTCTGATGTGTTCTTTATAGTAGTTTAAAAGTGAATCTTATGATCAAAAGAAAGAACTGAAGAACAATAGAAAGAGGCTTGGAGTTGCCACAGCAAGACAATTCATTTGAAAGACGGCAGATGAAAAGTGACACTGTTAAAACTGTGCAGGGCCTACAGATGGTTAACTCTGCAAGGTTTTTCTGCAGAACAGTATCAAAGAGAAACTATAGAATGATGTTTTGAATTTAATTTTCATTGTACAGTACCTGTGTATATCAGTATCAAAAGAGGTGACTGGTGGGTTCAGTCTCTGATAGCGTTTGATAAAGGAGTCCTTGTTGATCTCCCAGATTTCCCTGTATTTGTCCCAAGTCTTCAGATAGGCCTGCAGGTGACTGGCATTTGCTGTCATACCTGTGGCAATTGCAGCTTGAATCTTCTTTATCTCCTCGTCCTGCTCTGAAGGACCGGGGTGACAATGGAGACATGAATATACAACCACTTAGAAATCGGGAAAACTTGTTAAATTATGTGAACAAAACTGTTTTGAAGAAATACTTATATAACCTATATTAATGTGTATGGGATTCTTCTGTGAGTGCCTGCAGTTGAGAAGTTCAGGCAGTCGTTTAAATTCTGCGACGGTGCTGATGAGCTGAGGCATAATGTTCACCATCTGAGTGAGTGTTCCAAGAGTCGGGGAGAACTCAACCTGAAAAAAACCACATGTTGTGAGGATATGCCAGTAAATGTGATAAAATACAGTATATACATATATAAAACACACACATTTGTGGCCCAAATAAAACAAGCCATTGTTGCCGGTACCTTTGGCTGAGATTGGGGAGGAGCCTGGCGCAGCGCTATCAGGACTCTGAACAAGGGATTGGGTGACGTCTTGTTGTCTCCGCTGATGGCTCTGGCCAGCATCTTCATGGATTGTTTGATGTTGTTTTTCAGAGCCTCCTCTACCATTTGGTCCACTTTCTCTGTATAAGCAAACCAGTGCTCCTGGACCTTTAACGACATGTTAAAAAATAGACATACTGTACATATGACATATGGCATTACAATAGGCAGTATAAAATTGAGCTGCACACGTAACAAAATGAAGAGATGAAGTTTAATCTCTAGAACAACATACGGTTACAAGTAAAAACAGAGTACATACCACATGTCCATCATTAGAGAAAGTGATGGAGATGCGGGTCATGATATCTACAATACTCTGGTGTGCTGAGAGCATTTTTTGGATTTGGCTCTGCTGCTGAACCTTCAGATGATCCTCAAACTCCAGGTTCCTATGAATAATAACATCCAACATGCAAAACAATGTGCATTTCTTCAGATCAATGGCAATTATGATTGTTAATTATGATGAAACCCAAGCTTATCACTTTAGACAATGTCAGGAAATGGTGATATTTGATGCCAACATTCTCACTGAACTATTAGTAATTAAATTAGATGTTGTATGTATGGTGATTTAAAAGAAGGGACATTCATGAATGTCCACTGAGTACATGGGAAAATGAATGATCAAATGAATAAACTTTCATTAATTTAGTACTGAGAAACACTGAGAAGTTGTGTTCTGTTTCAAACCAAATAGCAAATGATTAAAAATGTCTTTAAAACAATGTTCAGAGGAAGACCAACATACTGTATTTTACAGTAAGGAAGAAGTCACGTTTTTACCTGTACACAGTCTTTCCATCCAGTCTAAACAGCAAAGTTTCACTGATCTGGCGACAGAGGCTGGAGATGGATAGATTGGATACTTTGAAACCATCAACTATTAGCTGGACCTGGAGAATTAGAAAGAGGGAAAGTAAGAGAAGATGCGATTTAAGATGTGGTCTAACTGGCTCTATAGCAAGTGAGATTGCTTTGAACAACTCCTGTCCTTTTCTTCTCTAACCTAAAGTATCACTGCTGCCAGTATAAATTGAGAAGGATGCTGCTGAAAAACTGCCAAAATGTCACTTGATCAAATTCACAAATTAGCATATTGATGATGTTTATTGTGTCTACTGAATCCTATCCTCTAATAAAATTAAGAATTTGTCCAAAAACTGTTGCTAAGTTTGTCACCAAGAGTCCTAAAATGTCTGGAAAGCAGCTCAATCTTGCGACAAATTAGTGGTGAACTGTATGTTAAAACCTTGTCAACAAGCAGGAGACAGTCACGGACAAAGAGGTTTGACGGTCCCTTTGACAACCACAGGAGCTTGGTCAGTCCAGGCTGAATCTTCTTATCCAACAAACGTATTTTCTCCCGAAACAGACCCAGCTCATCAGGAGACAGCATTTCGATGATTCTACACACAGATGCATAGCAAGATTATTATAATAATTTCAGACTCCAACACAATGCAGCTGACCCCAGATATTGACATCACCCTCCTCTGTGCTTGCATGTGTCAGACCTGTTGTAGCTCCGGACCAGCAGCAGTGATTTCTCCCGCAGAGCTCTGAATTCTTCCCTGTCTTGGTAAATGTCAGCCACACACTGTGGGACCTCAAACTTGAGTCGATCCCAGTACTGGATCTCAGAGAACAGGTTCAACATGTTACTATGTGAGGAAAACACAAAATAATGTAACTAACAAGCACATGTACAGTATGTATGCATCATTTAAACTGTCTTTGTGTTAGTCTTATTAAATGTTGACTGGAATATACTTTTAAGAGCACACCTCTGTGTCTAAGTGATTATAAGTTATTGTTGTTTGTTATTTGAGTTTGTTTGACCCACTTGTCAAAGTTAATGTCCAGTTTGGCAGGATTGTCCCTGCAGCGCACCATGATTGGCTGCTCCAGTCTCTTGAGGTAATGGCCATCCAGTTTGTGGTTCCACTCACTGAAGTTCTTCCTCAGCCTCTCATCCAAAACCTGGACCACCTGGCTGTAACTGAGAAGAACCTGCTTGCGGATGTATGACTCAGGCAGGAAGTGGGCTTTCTGAAGCACCTGCAGAGAAACCATTAAACAAAGGATCAGTAAGGAGATCTAGAAGGAGGGTTGTAGTCATTCTGAATATGTTGTGATCTGATGGATTCACCTCCATGGGTCTTTCAATGCGATGTCGGAGTGCCATCACCCAGTGGGCATGTCCTGCTAACTGGGGCATATGGTCTAGAGAACACCTCGTCCTCTGGTTCAGCTCGTTGTTGACCAATTTCAGTTCGGTGTTAAAGATGTTGTAAACTTCTTCTACCTTCTCATCAGTGGTGCTCTTAAAGACCCGTGATTGAGAAGACTGGATGAAAGACAATGAGCAGATGTTTAAGGGTCAAAGACAAGTGAATTAAAGTAGGGAGGTTTTCATATTAAATATTTTATACATAATTATTTTTCTGAGGCAAATTATAATGGCATACTATAGAAGGAAGAACTGTAATTTTAGTAAGGTGTGTTAAAGCTAATGGAGAAGTTAATGTTTGTGTGTGAGAGACACCTCCTGCGTAGACATAGGCCTAAAAATGTCCAAAAGCCGAACTCCTTCCTCCACAGTTTTGACCGTCTTAAAGACTGAATTGATCAGGTTCTGCATCCTCATTTCCAGTTCCTTTATCAGTGCATTAAACCTGCATAAACAAATGAGAACACGTAAGCACTTGAATGATGAAACAGAACATTAAAACAAGCGAGTCACAAAAAAACACCCAGAGTTGATCAGTTTTGTAAGCTTGTTTTTACCCCTTACATAACATAAAATAATCAGTGGTGTAACAATGGGCTGCTACTTTATTCCATTTTAACCAAGTCTTAGTTTGAATGTGTTTTCCAGAGCAGTAGACGTACCTGATAAACTCACTACACCACGCAGGGTTCTGGACATCGAGGATGCCATTGTCAACAGAGCGCAGGTTCTGTAGGCCACAGCTGAAATTGCTCTCTATGTCCAGGAGGGACCTGGTGAATTCAGGTTCCTGGCAACCACTGAAGCACGGCAAGGGTCTCTGCTGACCATCCTCCCAGCGGGCAAACTGATGTTGGCTGTCACATACCTGAGAGACACGGAAAATAATGTGTTCCAATTAGCAAACAAAACATACTGTATCAAAAACTACAATCCTGCTGAAGGCGGAATACTAGAGGAAGAGCCAACCATGCTCAGTTTCCCCCAGTGCCAATTCAATCCCCGAAATCACACGGCTTAGAATCTTTGTTTTCAAATGAAATGGAATTCAGATCCATTTCTGGGATTACATCATAATGTAATCATTTCCGATTCACAGTTCATTTGCAAACTTTTCGTGCATTCTCTAATGATTGCATCGTTTTGGAACAGTTCTTTTGCACAAGTTGGTTGTGAAATCACTGATAAGCCGGTCTGAAAACTCTACCTCAAGCAGTTCTTTAAACCTCTGAATGAAAGCATCAATCATCGCAAAAAAGCTGGCGTGATCCAGGTCCCAGCCTTTTGAAGAAAACCTCAAAACAAAAAGGGAGCAGGGGATAGAAAAAAAGGAATAGACAGACACAGCTATGAGGACACAAAAATGTTCTCAGGGAAGTGAAAGTTCATAAAAGCCATTAAATATTCACAACATAACTTTAAGTAGCTCAAATGTAATTTCAAGACAAAGCTATTCTGTTTGTTATTACTCTGTAAGGGTCCCCTTATTTTTACACTGAACACAAATAATGACAGTGACGAGATTTAGTCTCCTACTTGTGATGGGTCTGTGAGGTGTGCAGGTATATTTCCTTCCAGGACTGGCAGCACTGGATGCAGCTACTGAGGTTTTGTTTGCTGGATAACACATATCCCTCAAAGATTCTGTCCACAGAGATGCTTTGGCAGCACAGACGTATGATCTCATTACTCATCTGCAACGCAGATGAAACAACAGAAAACCAAAACAAAATAGACAACAAAATAAAACATAAAACAAATGAAACATTACAGAGGTAAATTATGAGATACAATTTAGATATTACACATTATCTACAAAATTATATTTATAAAAAATGTGGTTTTAGGAGTTTTGAGCCTGCATTTTACAACGTGATTTGATAGAAGAAGCCCTTTTTTTATGTACTTTTATACTTTCATCGTGCATTTTTCTACACCAGCCTGAACTAGTAGAAGACCTACACACTTTCTGGTACGCGAGTCCATCATTTGTCACAACCTGCAGTTTCACAATTAGATGTCACTAATTCTTACACACTGGACTGTTAATCTTAAATTCTTCTGTCAGCTGCCAGGAACAGCAACAACATTCTGATCCACAGTAATCTACATTGTACAAGTGGTTAAATATGCAGTGTCAGTTTTAGAATTTAGAGAAAATATGAACATTTAGGCAAACAGGGTGGAAAAGTGGAAAGTAATATGAGAGGGGAAACATTGTGTAGTCATGCTCTGATCGTGGGTCAGAACAGAAGTAGCACATCCATTCATTTGTGTACATACGGTGTATTTAACATTGTGACAGTAATGTATGGGTGCATGTAACAAATAGAGCTCTGATGTTGTAAAAACCAGGTACCTTGCTAAACAGACCAGTGATCTTCTCACTCGTGTTGTAGTGGCTGGAGTTGACCCAGATGATGCGAATGAGACTGATGATGTGTTGCAGTTTTGGAGCAACTTCGCTGGGCTTCAGCTTTGTCAGCTCTTCACAAGGCTCCTTCAATATGGACAGGAAGGACAGGTTTGACTGGGCCTGCAAGGAGCAATCCTGACAACATATATAGATAGATATATATGAGAAATTAGGTTACTTATCATCATCACCTTGGTTATTCAAAGCATCAAAGCATGTTTGGCACCTGGAATTACAATTTCATACAACAATAATATTGCTGTTTTTATATCTTTATAATATTATTATTATTATAATAACATTATAACATAACATTATAAAGATAGTATTAAAGGTCATAATGTACATCGTATTATTCAGAGATAGTGTGACAGCATGAATTTCAAGTTCATGACTTATTTGTGCCACAGAATAAAACAAACAAAAGAAACATTGTTATCAGTATCTGCCCAGATTTTCATAATCGGTGCATCACTATACAGCATCTTAGAGTAAGAGATATTTTGGACTAGAGATTTGCAGACTTTCCTTACCTGTATTTCCATGGACAGTTTGCAGAAGCGTGTCACATACAGAGACTTGGAGAGCTGCAGGATGTTTCTGATGTGTTTGACCCCAGGTTTCTGAAGCTGCTGCATTATGTCCGACAGCTTGACACAGCGACTCTTCCAGAAGGCTATCTCCTGCAGTGGACCACAGCTGTCCCACACCTTCATTATTTCTTGCCCATGCAGTACTTCCTTTATCTGGTCTGTCCAGAAGATGACGACAGCTAAAACAGTCAGAATAAGTGAGTGCCCAAAATCCGAAATAGCTGTAGGGATGGATGAATGAAGGAAGGAAGGAAGGAGTGACTCCTCATGCTTACACTCCATTCTTTGTACCAGCTCCTTGTCCATGCTGGCCTCCTCAGGGTTGCACTGGAGGCCTTCCAGTGGGATGTAAAGCACTGTAGTTCCAACCTTCCTATACACATCATCTGAACAAAATTACACATAGTGAGTGTAAATGGTAAATGGTCTGTATTTATACAGCACTTTTCTAGTCAAATCTGCTTCACACTACAGTTTTGCCCTTCACCCATTCAACTCACACTTTCATACAGAACATGTATGTGCAGTGCATTTTCTATCGCTCATCTTTTATATCCATTCACACGCTGCCGGCACAGCCATCAGGAGCAACGTGGGGTTAAGTGTCTTGCCCAAGGACACATCGGCATGTAGACTAGCGGGGCTGAAACCTGTGTACTAGAGCTTTCAAAAATAAACTTCTCCTCTATTTGGAGTCACAGAGGGGCAGAAGTTTTACTGTTACTTAAGTAAAACTCCTGATATCCACAATATATCAAGTACAGACATACATTTGGTATTTTGCTAATGATTTTTAAGGAAATAAGAGGATTTTTCTCAGTAATACTGTAAATTTGTCTTCTTAAACAGACCAAAAACAAGTGTCCTAAATAGCCAGTTGTCCTTTATGCAGCACAGAAGCTGGTAAACTACATTTATGGCTCAAGGCTGACTGATATCACAAAAATAATATCTAATGGACCATTTAATAGACAGAACAAGAGTACTTTTAACTAGACTACGCAAAGAAAATGTCTAAAGAATTTTTATTCATTGATTTTCTGACTCTTTTCCTCCAAGGTACACTTCACCCACCTGTGAGGCTGGCGAGGTAGCTGTGCATGTTGTTGGTGTAGTTGTGCTTGATGCTCTTTTCTCTGTAAGAGCTGAGGGCGACCGGGGGAGCATGTAAACAGGTCATGTCTTGAAGCAGTCTCTGGGTGGGGTCACATCGCATTGTGCCAAACTGTACGGTCGTGTCAAACATCTCTGCTGTTATTATGGCTCCTGGCATGCGGTTAAAATAGGACAGCTGCTCCACCGTCTGTCCCTGTAAAATTATTGATTGGTGTTGTGGAGAGGAGAAAAAAAAAATTAAAGTAAAATAAATTATAATATGAAGTACATTTTCTTTTATATTCAAATAGATAGAAAGGAAAGTGTGCCAAACCGGTAATGGTACAGAGTACTCCACCCGCAGCGTGGCATGGGTGTCCTTATAGACCACAACAGTTGTGATGGAAGAATCCAAAATAAATTGATCCAAAGCCCTTTCATTCTCCTTTGTCCAAAACTCCTCTGTTACACCAGAAATCGCCACACACCGAATAAATAGCTTCCGGGCAATGATAAGGAATAAAATGAAAAAAGTGGGTATTTAGTGTAAAGTCTGCACACACCACGACAACAAAACAATAATACAAACATGTAATCAGTGACCCAGGTTTACCAGGCGAATGGTCCTCAAGTATTCTTCATCCATGTCTTTCAACTCTTACACCTTTAAGATTTCTTCGTTTCTGATGAAGCACAAAGACTGACACACAAGATACACTGAAGCTCTGTGACATACTGGAACATCAATTAAAACACAGTCCACTTTTTAGCTGAAACACAACACAAAAAGCAAAGGAGTCATTTTCACATGGTATTGTGGTTATAACGGCTCAAAATGTCCACCTGAAAAAATAATGACTGTGTTCTCCACACAAGCTTTTACAGGAATTAAGTCAATTCAATACATTTTGTATTGAAATTCAAGGCATTTTCTTCATGTTATTATTATTGCTATTATTATCACTATTGTTATATTTTTTAAGACACATGAGAAGGTTTATAGAACAACATACAACAAACACAATCTATAAACATTGACATATTTTGAAACAATGAATGTACATGACAATATTATTTGAGCAATGATTAAACAGTAGTAGAACAGAGAGTTAAAAGCCCTTTTTTCTGTGCAGTTATGCAGTTTTTAAGTTACCTCAAATAATTTGGAGTATTTAAGGTAACTTAATAACTCCACTTACATATCAAGAGTAGTTTACAACGAGCAGCGTGTTAGTAACTCACTTCTCAGTCGTCTTCCATGGAGTCAAAACTTGTGTTGAGTGTGCACGTCTCCATGGAAACGTTTGGTTGCTAAGGGTAACCAGCGGACTGGGGAAGGGCCTGTCACGCTGCAGAACAGACAGGAGATAAGCACGTGAGCTGAGTGAGTATCGGAGGTTTACGACAGCCGTGCAACATTTTAATTGTTGTAGCAACATCTGCTCACCACACACCTGCAACACGTGCCCGCGCGCGGGTGCGATCGCCTTTCGCGGGAGCGCGAGTATTGCCTTCATATTCACATCAATGAAATCAAGTCAGTTCGAGACAGAAACAATATTTCAGTCACGAGGAAAGAACTGCAATTAGTTTTAGGCAAACAAGTCATCATACTTTCAGTCACAAACCGGGTTTTTTGATAACAAAAAAAAAAAGACATTTGGAAAAGACAAGGTGGACAAGGAAAAGGCTTATAATGAGTTGTATGAGAGACTGGACACTAAGGAAGATGAGAAGGACAGGATATACAGCAGGTTAGAGTGATTATGGACAGAAATGGATGGAAATGTGTGAAATGAGTGTTGAAAAAATGGAAGAAGGACTTAGTTTGAGGATCTGATGCTTGAGATGGAGGAGAGATAGTGCCTCAGGAAGTGCAGGGGATTAGTAAGGAGGATGAAGAGTGGAAAGGTCATTTGTCCAGATGATACACCTGTGGAGGTGAGGAGATGTCCAGGAGAGAAAGCAGAAACCATTTTGGACCAGATTGTCTTGGAGAGTGAAAACATTGTTGTCCTGCATGGAGAGGTGGAGGTTCGTAAGAGCAAGACAGAATACCTGTGTGTGTATGACAGTGAGACAGGTGGTATGTCAAAGACGAAAGAAGTAGAGGTAGCAAAAGTGGATGAGTTTAAATACCTGGTGTCGACCATCCACAGCAATGTACAGCGCACATGAGAGGTGAAGGAAGACATGAGGACAGTTTAGTAACAGAGGAAGACACAAGGAATAGAGCAAGATGGAGGAAGATGATCTGATGTAGAATTGACTCCAAAAGGGAGAAGCTGAAAGAAGAATAATAATTGACTGTTTACAGATGGCTCAACAGGCCATAATCCTTCAAATTTAACCTACATGAATGAAAGGAAGTGATTTTGAGGTAATAACAAGCTTTCAGTCACAAGTATTTTTTTTTCTGTGTGAAAAACTGTAATTTACATGTTTAAAAAGGTCCAGAGTCTGACAGGTATTTCAACTGGGAAATTAGTGGGTTACAGTCAGTCAAACACAGCCCTCATAAATGAAAAGTAATTTTAAGTTGGAGGCAATCTTTCAATCATAACGTAGGAAATGCAAGTAAAAGTAAAAAGCTACAAGTAAGATAACACACCATTTTAAAAACTTGTTTGTAGCTTGTTTTCAAAACAAGTAGCTACACTTACCGGGACCATTCAAGGCAAGTGTAAGATAAACATTTAATTAAAAAAATCTTAATCATTTTAATTCTGTTTTCATTACCTTGCTTTGCTTCTCCTCTGATATTATTTCTGCTGACCAGTCTGGACTTTACCAGATGGCAGCAGTTGTGGGTCGCCACCCAGTGGCACAAACATGTAAGTGCCACACAAATGCAGGGGGGCAAACACAAACTGTACCATTTCAGTATCACATGACACTGGAAATTGCCTTAGTTACTGTATTATGTGACAAGATTTTTATTTGTTTACAATAACATAAAAATGCAACGTAGATGATTTTCCAGGGCATGTATATATATATATATATATATATATATATATATATATATATATATATAAACTTAAACAAATATTTAATTTAAATGACTTTCAGATTAGCAATCTTCATATATACATATAAAAATACACAAACCAGGATGATTGATGAAAACAGAAAAGATTTGCAGTAGTAGAACAAAAACAAAAAAAAAATGGAGAAAGCTATTCTTTTATTGTCACATCACAGTATATAATGTTTGCTGTGCTAGTTTAACTTACCTTTAATGTACCATCCATCACCTGGTGAGGGAGGTGCTGTACTCACTGTCACTGTTAAACACTGTAATGGTGATACATAGGAACAGTTTACCTTCATGATGAGGAGGATGCAGCAGCATCGTGTGTCCCTCTCCTTAAAAAAACAAAAACACACAGGTGGAACTGTTGACGCAGGGAGCAGGAGCACTTATTCACGCAGACAGGATCCGAAACCAGGCTGACAAATATGGACGTGTTCGCCCACGGGCAAGACCAGATTGATGGACTCATCACTGATTCTGATTCGCCTTTCTACATGGCAGCACAGCCATTTTCCTTACTCTTGAGTAAGCATTTAACATAGCCTTGAGGCATTCATAGTAAAACAGCAGATCTATCTGCCTTACTTAGTATTTCAGTGTTCTCACAGAGGGATGGTAAAACCTGACCAGAGCCAACAGATCATAAAAACTGCACTTCTTATTCTGTGTAAAGATGGATGCTTACACTTGACCCTCTCAAACTCTACTTTCCCCCCACCTTCCTACCTTTAAACTCTCTCCTCATGAAGATTTATGTTCAGTCTTGAACAACCCTCTCTCTATAGTTACTGACAGTCACTATTGATAATAGGCCCATGTTCCTTTTAAGGTAGGGTGGGAGATCATTTTCTGGAGCATTTTTCACTGTATTGCTTAAAATCCTCTTCACACCCCGATTGTAACCAATTAATGAATGCATCGTCACAAAAATGAAAAAAAATAAATTACCAGTGGAGCGGACAGGTCTGTAAACACAAGGCCCGAACACATTAATTAGATTGTGATGCCATCTGCCCCCTCTCCACTAATCGTACATGCGCAGAAAGGGCTGCAAAGTGATGACATGGTGGCTCTGGTTCTACTGGCCAGGTACAGGCAAGTATCCAAAAAAACTTGCTTTTTGCTAAGCAGTTCTCGTGAAACCACGTTTGTTGCTTCGGAGGGAAGTCTGAAGAAAGGGGCTTGGACTTTTGAATTCAAAATGCAGCCTGCTCTAACTGTGTTCCCAGGATCTCCAACCCTACCTTGAACTACTATTCAATTCAGAACAATTGGATTTTGAGTTAACAGTACAAAGAGTGTTAATTAATGTTGTCCTTTGAAACTGTCAGGTCAAGATCCTTTCCTTAGAAACTGAAAACTGTGTTGGTTTAAATGAACCCAATAACTGTGAAAAGAAAATCATTCTGTCCCCTACAGTCTACAGTGTACCTGGACACATGTCTGCAAAATATTTCATCTCAAATTTCTGTTGTGTTAGATAGGTTTGTCATTCATGATAACTGACATATTGTAGATTCCCAAACTAATAAATGTTACAGTTGGTTTTCCAATTTGAAATTTTTTTGCAGCGCACCAAAGACCTAAAATTGTATAACAGGCAGAAAATAACATTTGAACTTTAAATCAAGGCCCTGCATATCAACACTGGTCATTTTACTTAAGTTATAGCCTTGAAATAGAGGTTAGTCTTAAGCTTAAGTTGTTAGAACCTACAAAAGAGTACCAAACCAAGCAGTTCTGTGAATTATCCATTATAATCTGTCTGAATGTAACAATTAGCAAAGCACTACTTTAATAACTAATCATAGGAGTTGGTTTTTATACAACTGATCATTTTAATGCACTGGGGAAGTGAATGATGATGCATCCATAGGTTGAACATCAGCTCCAAAAATATTATAAAAATCCGTTCAAACAGTACTCTTCATAATCAATTGTTTTTTTTTACAGTAATTATTACCCCTTTACAAATATCAACATTTTAAAATTTTACGAACTGTATTTTTCTTTCTCGTTAGTTTTATTTTAAGCTTGTATCCATAAAAAACTTATTTTTGACCCCTCCATTTACCTCCAACTATAGATCACCAGTGTGCACACACACACACACACACACAGTCCTGATAGAGAGGCTTTGAAAACCTAAGAAAGTCTACGTTCTGTCTTTCTGGGGGACAAACCTTACGTCTGAATACAACCTTGAATTCAGGCGCCAGCTCTCTCTTCTTCCCTTCTTTCATTACTGGACCATTCTTCCTGCCGGCTCATTTTCTCTAGGCTCCTTCTTTTGTTTTTTTCTCCTTCTCTTTCAGGAATTGGGGCTGAGTGCTTTCTACTGGAGTAGTCCAGGCCATGTCTCACACAAAGCTGACCGACTCTAAATGTCTCGTCTGTGAAGCTTCATTAGAATTCATTTGTTTGAATAGCTTCATTTCTCCTCCAGTCACTCCCCGCCTCTGTCCTCTTTTTCAGCTTAGGGAAATGCATATTAGCATAAAAATATCCTTTACCTCACCTTGGTTGACGACTGCACTGTATGCATGAACATGTGCCTGCATGAGATTAATGTAATTCTCAGGACATGAAAAAAAAAAAAAGAGAAAAGAAACCGCAAAGGTTCACATTAAATTACCAGTTACAGAATTTTTTCCTGAAGAAGCGATGACAGTGAATTGCCATTTCTCTGTTCTATCATGTCTGTCATACAGTGAAAAATGATCACTAGAGAGTGGAGAAGCAGGAATATAGATATGCTGACAATACCAGACTGATGACCAGCCTGGATTAATGTCCATGAACACGTCAGGCACAAACAGCAGAGTCATGTGAAGAAACCAGATACAAAATGGACAGAGACAGCGAGGCAGGCAGGACAAAATTAAAGCCCGAGTCTGTGAGCTCAGAAATAATAACAGGCTGCCATGCCAATCAGGAGCGGAGAAGAGACAGATGAAAGGATGGAGGAATAAACAATGACGGGCTGTTGTTGCTGCTTGGACCAGATTACAGACCAAGGATATACAGCATCATTTAGTAAAATGAGAGAACATGGAGGGATGGATGACAGCCACAAACTAAAATACATTTTTATGGAGACAAAAAAGTCCAGTTTACAAGATGGTCAGCGGCAGCAGCAGTCGACCTGAAACCCTTCTTATACAATACAAATTGTGAGTCTGTTGCTTTGCTTTGCTTGTGTTATGTGCAGCAGGAATGAATCAACTGATCACCTCTAAAAGCAGCAGTGCAAGCATCATCTAATCAATCATGTTATGCACGTTAAACACGAACTCGTTAGCCAATCAAATCATGTTTATAGGTTTAGCTTAAACTCTACACAGCCCAAATGATTGTCCCTAATGTTTTTTTTTGGCAACCCATGCTACATAGTTGGCCATAACAGACACTCTGCTAACCTCTGACGGCCACTTGTGAAGTGTTAAAAACACATCCGTGAACAATATTACATCTAGTGCCAACGATACTCAATTTCACAATGTAAAATGAACTTAAAAATATCTTGCATCCACTTGGATTAATGTGATCCACTCTCTAATTAAATGGGTTACTCCCCAGTCCACATCCTACCCACTCACCAACGTTCAAGAAAATTAACGTCACAAAATGTCACAAAAAACACAACCTCCTTTGCGGAGGCAGTAAAAGAACACAGGCGCTTGTACTGTAAACCCAGCAGTATTCCTCCTCTGGCTGGCTCACACTCAGCTCAGGGTGCTTTTAGGAAAAAAAAAAAGAAAAATGGAACAGGCCCTGGAAGGTTTATTGAACCAGGTATTTTTCAGCCACAGAGGGCGAATACAAGGTTATGTAGGTTCCATAACTACTCACATGAGTATGGGCACACACTCACACACGCTTCCATTCACAGCCCATAATGAGGACAGAGTCAAACACTTCAAGATAAACAAATATGCCCTGGATACATCCTGCTACATACTCAACTCATGCACCACAAAACAAACACACACAAGACACAGACTTGTAGACACCTTGCTTGACCCAAACTGACAGCTGCCCAGTGATAATGAAGTAAGAATCCAGCATTTGGACGGACGCTGCCAGAGAGCCATCACTCTGCGTGTACCTCTATTCCCTGTTCTAAAGGACTGGATTTGAATAAGGAAGGTTTAGCATTAACTAGTTATGGTTAAGGTGAGGAATAACACTTTATGTTGGTTGTCCAAATGAATTGAAGTCAATGCCGTGTCTACAGAAGAATAGCTGTGCAAATTTGCAAAAACCACCCCATGGCTCTTTCAAAAGAAAAACCTTCTTCTTTCGGCTTCTCTCTTTAAGGGTCGCCACAGTGGATCATTTGCCACCATTTTGCTCTCTCCCTTGTGTCCTCATGTCTACCTTAACGACATCCATGAACCTTCTCTATGGTCTTCCTCTTCTCCCCCTGCCCGGCAGCTCCATCTTCAACATCCTTTGTCCAATATAATCCCTATTCCTCCTCTAAACGGACCAAAAAATCAACCCAAAATGTCTTAATGAGCTGCACAATCATAAAACTCTTAGATCAACATCTTAAATAAATCTCTTAAATAAGTTTCTTGGATTATTTCCTGACATGAACATGAAGTGTTACTGTTCAACAAAGTAAAATACAATACAACAACAATAATAATGATCTCAATCAATCTCATAATGTTAAGCTAAGTGATAAATGAAAATCCCTGGGTTCAAAAAAATCACTGGATCTGCACCAAAGTTTAATGAGTTGTTCCCTGGCTCACATCCCAGCCCTCCACTTTAGAATAATTAATGCATAATCCTGCTGACAAATAAATAAACCAGCAGACATACAGACAAGGGGGGGGACATAATAACAAGCTAGTGAGTCAGTGGAGAGGAAGACCTGCAGCTGATGGACTGAGCAGAAAAGATGAGTGCTGATCGATGTATTTGTTTTTCAACCGCTTTAAATCCACTGTCGTTTATTCCTGACTCAGCATATTCCTCAGTCTGGTTTTACCCAAGACTACTCATTCTTCAAACAGCACCCGTCTCAGTGTTATTGATCCAAGCAGCCCTATTGTATTTTAGTCTGTCTTCTGACTTTATGAAGTGAGACAAAAGTAGGTACAGAAGAGCATCAGAGTGAGACGTGAGAGCTTTAAGCTGACATGTTGCCTGACTTGGGAAAATAATACACTTTTATAATAGAAATGCTGATCAGTACCTGCAATTGATAATGCGTGCTGATATGAAAACTTTTATTTTACAGAATAAATGCTCAGGCTACAGGAAAAAGTGTCATTACTAGTCTTACGTAAAACAAACCTTCATGTATTTATTTGTGTTTCCTTTTTTAAATTGATCAGAATCAAGGTGCTATTTCAGATTTGGACATTTTT
Organism: Solea senegalensis; assembly: GCF_019176455.1. Classification (NCBI taxonomy): domain Eukaryota; kingdom Metazoa; phylum Chordata; class Actinopteri; order Pleuronectiformes; family Soleidae; genus Solea; species Solea senegalensis. The sequence continues at coordinate 9,319,441 of NC_058023.1, read as the reverse complement.
CTTAGATCCATAATATCAGCCCCAGAAAATTGGGCTCTAATGTGTAACTTGAAACATCATTGATTTAGAAAATTAAGCATAACATGCAGAGCTGTGTGGTGCACAGACATGAGAGACGCTCACAAACTGGACGACATCAACACTAATCCTCTTTCTCCAGCTCTATCAGGGACAAACCAACACAAGTAAACAGTTTACAATGGCAAACTGAGGCCATCTCAATCCCACACTCCAAGTGAAAATTTGATTAACACACTCATCTTATCTGGGTTTCCTAGAATCGTACAGTGTTTCATTCATGCTCTTGGAATGAGGAAATAGGGTTAAAGCGGAGTTGGGACATTTGGTCTTTGCGACATGTGTAACAGCTGACAATTAAACGCACATATTCAACTTCATTCCACATGTAGTTAGAATCATCCATGTCATTTAATTTTATTTACATAAGCCTTCCGTTAAGTATTTTATCGCACTTCAGTTTGACAACACACACCTGTCAAACTGAACCTCAATATATGAATATTTGAATAAACAGTGTACAGTATCTATACAGTTTTAACTTTATCTGAAAAAAGCTTTACTAACCTGTCACAGAGTATAACCACCCATGAACAGAGGAATCATTGGCAGATGCACATTTTTTGCATGTGCAATGCAACAAATGCCGTCCAACAACAAGATTCTGAACATCCAAGTCATCTTATCTTTTGTAAATAAAAAAAAAAGCCTTTCATGTGCTCCACCACCAGCCTCAAATCTTTTCAGAGGGGCTGGTTAAATTCTAGGTTAGTGAACATGAGAGCCTATGTGGATTTGTGTGAGTGATTCAATGATTCAAAAAAAGCAAGGACTTAGTGTTTCTGTCAGTGTTCATCAGGGTGCCACTGTGTCTGTATTTCCCGGGCTAATGTAATCTGACTGTCCACGTGGTGGTGCTAGCACTCTGCAACCTCGAGGGGCTTCAGCTGGGAGTCGGGGTGGCCTCTGTCAGCTGAGTGCAGCCGCAGTGCGCTTTCTCAGAAAACAGTGGGAAACGTACATTTTAACACAAAAAACATGTACATTGAGTCAAATTCATGCGGTGTGCATTTTAAATATGCCATATTTCTAGTAGGGTTTGTACTGCAGCATAGATTGAGTTGATCTAATCTAATCTAACTGTCTAAAGTATTCAATAAAGATAGAAATTACATCATGCCTTGACTGTAAATATGATAAAGCTATAAGTCTCAGTGAGTGTTTTTTTTTTAGTGTCTCACTTGAGAAGCAGTGGTGGTGAAGCAGTCATGAATGCATTTACGAATAGAAGACATCTCCCCGTAGTGGACCGCAGCAATGATGAACTTGAATGCATCCCAGGAAACCTCCTCACACTCATCCCAGACCCAGCTCAGCAGATTCTCACTCACCTATTGGAAATCACGAAGAAGGTTATTTTAATAGACTGTCTTTGAAGTGCAAGTGAAACGGTTCCTCCGTAGCAGGACGAGATGAAGACAGACATCTTAACAAAGGCCATAAGTACTTTTCAGTCTCATGCACTTACCAGGTTGTCATTATCCATCAGTCTAATTGGCTAATTTAATCTAACATGGCATATAAATGGTCTTTCTGCTTGTCTTGTGTGTATATCTTTGGTTTAGTGAAGATCACACACAGTTACATCATCCCTGCAGTAATTCCACTCATGTGACCATAACGAGCACAACTGCATCAGGGCCGTCGTCTCAGTATCTCTCGCGCCACCTGATCTGTCACTGTCCAGGTTTCTAACCTTACTATCAAATGTAGGCCAGACTTTAAGGTCAGAGTTGTTAAAGCTGCAGACAGTTGTCCAGCACATCTGTAGAAACAGGTCCTGTGAAAAGAAGGCATGGAAAAAAGGTCACATTCATTCATCTTGTCTTTAACACTGTGAGGACAGTAGGGGGCAGTGTTAGCCCAACGAGAAAACAAGTGTATGTTTGGCATTCTGTTAATGTCACCCATAAATGTACATGTTTCAGAGTATATATTCCTACAGTCATATGTGCTTTAATTGACTTTGTTTTGACGGGTGGGAATTTATCGTAAGATTGCTCTAGCTTTGACTTTATCTAAGATTAATAAGAGCCCCAATGAATCAATCAGGTGTATAATGCAGTGTAGGGGTCTAGGAAGTGTTCGCCAGCAGGAAGTGTTTTATAAATCTCGCAATGTTCTTTCAAACAAGGTAATTAAAGAGTGAAAAAATGCAGAGGGTAAAAAAATAGGTACATGTATTGTGTGCTATAGGTTTAAGTAGGATTATTATTTATTTAGATTTCCGACAGTATTAAATAAAATACAACATTGTATGTGAAAAGGCCGATCTGATTATTGTACAGTTGATTATGTGCTAGTTTTACCAGCCCAAAGCATTGTTACGGTTGGGGACATGGAAGGTTGAAAATGAATCAAAGAAGAGACAATAAAAATCGACTTCCCCAGACAAACAAATGACTTGATGTATAACAGTGACATTTCCCTAGTTACAGAGAGGCGTGTCTGAGAGGCAACAAACCATAAAAAATGACAGTGAGGTCTCCACTGGTATAAGAAACAGCTGCAAATCACAGTGATGAGTGCGAACGAGCTGGTAAACAGAGGGTCGATACAGGGAGTGAAAGATTCATCTGAATAAACCAAATCAATCAAATATTCTTTTCTGCACTTTGCCAACAACAAATGGCACTTGAGTGCAAAAGAAACACTTGTGGGAGGAAGAAAAAACAGTATTGCAAAGATGAAGAACAAATGAGGAATAACAGTGGATAGAGTGATTGGTTTTGTACTGTTTTTGACGTTCTTGGTGATGGAGGTCCAAGTAGAAGGAAGTGTCTAAGTGCATCCCAATCCTAGGGGCCCGCAGTGTGGTCCCCTCGAGAAGGAGCAAAGATCAGAGGAGTCCTGCAGGTGTAATCCTCAAACACCTGAGGATAGGACAGTGAGAGGAATCAGCAAGGAAGGAGGAAGAAAGTCAGAATAGATGAGCCAACACGGAGTAACTCACTTGACACCTAATAAAAATTGTTTCTGAGAGTGTTTCAAGTGCGGTAACACTACTACTGTTGCAACCACCCAAGACTTACCCCACATCTCAGACGAGCCTGCAGAGCTTTGCAAAAGGTGTTGTTTTGATTTTTCACTACGTTGGTCACGTTTCAGAGAACCAGGGTTAATTCTTCACCCTAAAGTTCTACTTTGACAATCGTTTCACCTCCCTCACGTTTTTCAGTGACGCTGGGATAATGTCTTCCCCTCAAGTTCACTGCTGTCTCACTTTACTAACGTAGCTGTTATGCCTCTGCCTTTACTCCGTCAGTCGCTCATGCAAGCACATCACTCTGTCGCTGCAGACACAAAAAAGAAAAAAAATACTGAGAAACACAGAGTCGTGGGGAGCTGATAGGCTTATCCATTGTGTGAACTAATTTGACAGTGGTCTGAATATAACGGATATTCATCTATGTTGAAATGTTACACGGCAGCTTTAAATGAATGAGATGTATGAAACATTTAATCAATCCTCACTTCTCAGCCCACCCTGCTGACAATCTCAAGAGTTGAGAATTACGGCGGCACTGTGGCATTGCCTCAGTCTCAGTGGCCATTTTAGCCATTAGAGTCAATCAAATATGAGCTTATGGTGGACGGTGTGTGGGCGGTGGGGCTCAGTCGCAAAGCCAGACACAGCGAGAGGGAGAAAAGAGAGACAGCCACATGGAGACGGAGAACAACAGGGTTTGATGGAGTAACAGCTGACACCCGCAGCTTGTCGAGCGATAGAGAGCAGGCATGCTTCACAAAGCGAGTGGTGAGGCTGTTAACAATGAAGGAGGTGAGGCGGAGGAGACGCGGCTCTGACACTGAGAATGTCATCAACAGCTAGTGCAGTTCATTAAAGCGAGTCTTAATCTTTATGATTATTTAGAGCGAGGTGCAATGGAGGGAGAGTATATAAGGAGGAAACTCAGGAGTGAGGGGATAAAAACAGGAGGGATAAGGTGATTTAAAGCAGTAGAGGACAGGTGAGGAAATTATTGAGAAGAAACAAATGTAAAATGAAGGAAAAATAAGGAAGAGAGGTGGGTTCATTAAAGGTGTGAAACTTTAGTTAAACTCACCAAGTTTGTGTTAACTTCTCATGAATCATGGCCCCACATCATGAAGTGAGCTTGATAAACACGGGACTCCACTCCAAGCTGAGGGGAGGAGAAATCTTGGCAGCAGCAAAATCCTCCTGTGATCACATTAATATTGAGCTCAACTTTGTCAAATGTAATTCCCAATGATGGGATAAAGCGACTGAAGTGAGTGACAGACATCCAAAAAAACCCACACACACACTCTCTTGCTCTCTGCTCTTTTCAGTGAGTCAGCCATGAATAGATTCTTAGTTGTCAGAAGAAGCAGGGGAGAAGACGTGTATTCATCATCGCCCGGGAGTCATATAAACACACAGAAAGACACACAGAAAGTGTACAGTTGTTCTCAGCTGTCAGTGTCACACTTAAGCAAAATCTTGAAATGTTTCAGTACACAGCAGGAAGAGCCCCATGAAAACACCAACATATGCAAGCTGCCTCTTTCAACCATTCACACACACACCAGCCCTCAACACTTGACTTCACTTTAACTTTATTGTCACTAGTGGGAAGAATATTCTCAGTGCAGGAGTAAATCAATAAAAAGCTCCAGGAGCACATACAATCCTAGTGGCAAAGCAAAGGTTTCCGCCTCAGAGCTGCTGAGTGAAAGAAGTGGATGGAAGTTGGGCAGCTTTCTCGGCTCAACAATATTGACCTTGTTAATTTGATGTGACAGACTTTTTCTGAAAAGAACTGTGTGAATGAATGGGTTTCATTTAGGGGGGGGGAAATGGGGTTGTTTTGCTTGTTTTTATTCAATCAACTAGGATGTGAATGTGTCGTGTGTGCTCTGTATTGACTTAAGGGTCCTCAAAGATGCTGGACTCATCCTCACTGACTTGGCACTCTAACCTCTTCAGGCAGGAAAGAGTTTTTATTTCAGTTCATATTGCATTCCTATTTGAAACCAGTCTGGTCAGTCTCCTCTGAACTCTAGCATCAACCAGGCATTTTCACCCAGAGAACTGCTGGATATTTACTCCTTTTTCGGACCATTCTCTATAAAACCCTGGAGATGTTTGTGTGTGGAAATCCCAGCAGATCAGCAGTTTCTGAAATACTCAGACCAGCCTGTCTGGCAGCAACAACCAGGCCATGTTAGAAGTCACATAAATCCCCCTTTCTTCCCCATTCTGAGGCAGGTCATCTTGACCATGTCTACATGCCTGCAGGCCCTGAGTTGCTGCCATGTGACTGGCAACTGTACAGGTTTGCATTAGGAAATGAGTGAGTGTTCACTCCAATGAGCATTAATTAACATACATATCATTAACATTTGTTTGCAAACAGTAAAAAAATTGATTGAAAGCAGACATTTCTGTATTTCTAGGTGGAAAATCTCACTCAAAATGTGTTCGTTAAGGGCAAATAATGAAATATGTAAGTGATAAACTTAAGAAATGTTAACATTTTAAAAAATCGAGTAACAGCTAATACAGATGTGGCAGGTACAAAGTTGTACTTCTATATATGATTATGGCCTGTGTACATGAAGTGCAGTTTTGTTAGTACTGTCCAGGGTTTAATAGTGTGAATGCTGGTTCAAAGTAAAAATGACTAAGAACAAAGTCCAAGCTATTCTAAAAGTTTGATCCCAGCAGAGAGCTTAGAGGTTGAGTGAGGGAAAGAAAGAAGGGAAGGAAGAGAGGAACAGTAAAGGAACAAATGGGAAGCAGTTAATAGTTTGGAGGATCTAGGAATAAAACATTTATAAGGTAAAATAAGGTTCCTTTAGTCCATCCGTCAGCATTGCTGCAGTGGAAATTGGTCTCCACTCAAGTCGACTTTAACGGTGCTCTTCTACAATACCCAGTTGTGTTTAACAGCCATCCTCTACTGAATCTTTGGTCTGTATTCTTGGGTTGTTTCTATGTTAAACAGTCTATAAAAAAGAAAGCGATGTACCACTCGGTAACAAAGCATCCTGTATTGCCTTTAGATTCACATTTGTGTCTTGCAAATTTACGACCACATGTTTACTAATCCTCCCTCTGCTTTCCTCTTCCGCCGACTTCATCTTTAAACAGTTCTTACTCTGACCCCAGCACTCCTACTCATCTTTAATCAGTCCCCAGTTCGCCATATTTCCTTTTCTCTCATTACTCCCCTTTCCGTCTACATCCCTCTGTCTATGCACCTCTCTTTTTTTCTTCGTACTTCCTAAAAAACAATCATAATCCATATTACATTAAATAAGCCCAGAGCAGCCACATTGACTGCAAAGGAGCATGACAAATCTCTGTGGCCTTCACATTAGTCATCTTGATTAGATACCAATACATACCAATTATGCATCATTTTGGTAACTAATTATTACCTAATCTATATAATACAAAAACTAATGTCACAATGCAATAATGCTGGCACTACATTATGGTGGTGCAGTAGTTTTGATATTAGTATATTAGACGCCTATTGTATTTGTAAATGTAAGCAGAGTGGTTGTTGCTCTTTGTATGTCAGCTTAGGGATGGACTTTCTGCCTCTACAGGGTGTAACCCTCCTCTTGCCCAGTCTCAAGTGCAAACTTTAGAACGTACAAAGCCGAGCAAATGTCCAACATTTGAAGTATACAACCCACCAAGTAAGAGTTTTGTTTAAAAAACAAACACAAAACATTGATATTGATTGCATACGTTTTGGGAAAACATGTTTTAAAGGAGCTTTTGTTGTATTTTCTGAAAGCTGTGTCTCTTGTCACCACTATTCTTGCAGATGTGTGTGGCCAAAGAAACAGAGAGGGTCACTGATTATTGGCAGAAGTCAGAGTGAATGAGTGACCAGACTATTAGACAAATATGTCATTCTCAAACACTGCAGTTGCAATCATAGGTTGCAATCTCTAAGTGCCATACCACAATTGTCCTTAAATGTCACGCTGTGGCCACATTGTGAACTGGCAGCGTAAAGTGGGGGCGAAGAAGCAGAGCAAAAGACCGAGACACAGAGAAAAAGAAACACGGAGAGAATGAAAGGTCAGAAAGACCAAAGAGGGAAAAAAAACTGTCTGAATAGCACACACTGGGAAGAAATTGGCTGGTGCAAAGAAAAGCAAGAGAGGAGAGGTCATGTGGAGCTAAAGGACATTTTGAAAAGAGGAAGGAGGAAAAGAATGATTGAGACTTAAAGATCAGTACTTATAATTCTCCTCTGCCCAACTACCTCACTCTGTTTGATACTATCGAAAGCCATCCAGCCGTATTTATCTGCAGACCTAAAGGAACATAAAGATAAAGACAAATTAGCAGTCTTCTTTTTTCTTAACAAGAGTGAAGACAATCCCTAAATTAAAAACAGAATTGTGATGAGTGACTAAAACAATAAGTTATCATTTTGATTTGTGCGAGTTAAGCTGCAAATCAATGCAGTGAATTAAGCTTTAAGCATTTACATCTGTATCACAAACTCAGCACATCAGTTAACTGCTTTAGTGTCTACTATGTCATTAGCTGTGGATGCATCCACAGTGAGAATCACACCTGCCACAATATGGAGTAATCAGAAAAGTGACAATAGGGAATTCCTGTAGTTAATTACAGCTGGTGTGGAATTTTAAATTTTAAAGAATAATAATTCTTATGTAAAGACTAATTTCAGTGGAAGTGGCATTTTTACTTGGACTGGGCTCTTGTAAAACTAACATATGCTTCCAATATAAATGTACCAACAGACGAGTGGAGAGGACACAAAAAGCCACACAAGCATAAAAACAGACAAAGGGAAAGGGAGTTAAGTTCACAAAGAGTTCAGAGAGCAAAGAAAACAGAAGTCACAGTTGTTTTAGGTAAACAGGAAGGGTATATTTGCTGCTGTAAACTATCTTTGTGGCTTTGCATAGCTGTCATGTCTCATGTCTCATCTCATCTCAGACTCATGTCTTATCTGATACTGCGACAAAATCAGCCCCAATTTCAAAAGCCTTCCTCGGAGATGAACATAATGCACTCCACTGTGATGCCTTGGTTGGAGGAAGTTCAAGACAATCTGGTCTCCATTACTGTACAAAAGCATGAATATGGGCTCATGTTCTCATGTTAAGCCAACATGTTTTCAATGCACAGATGACCTCCCTCAACCTAGTACAGTTTGAGGCCAAATTGATTTAAAGAGACGTTCTGGAAAGTTTGGTCAAAGGACATAAGGCGTCAGAGGCACAGGCAACATGACTGCCTCGAGTGTCAAATGGGTTATAAGGTAGAGTGGAGTAGAGCTGTAGCACTTTCTGTCTCTGTTCAAAGGAAAACCCTCAGCTGCTCCAACTTATGCTGCTCACGTGTCTGATTTTAAAAATCTGTGGAATTTGGAAGTAAATCAAATGAATCATTCATTATTATATTGTAACCTGATGCTAAAGCCTCTTTGTGCACCTTACTTTGAGGCAAAGAATGTAGGGCACTAACAGTGAACCAGTGAGCAAATAGCTTGTTTGGTTTGTTGTACTTCATATTATCATATTAATGGTTTCCTTTAAAGACAATTTATGATTCATGATTTGCAACTCTGCAACAGTGAAAACAAAACTGGTCTAATCAGTAATCTGGCTAATCAATGCATTATTAAATGCTTTATCAATGCATTTTTGATCAACCTCAGTAGAGCGAAACAGCTGCAGAACAGGTTTGAGTTTACCAGTTGTTCAGCAGTTTGACAGGATAAACACTTCCTGCCCCCGCCCACCTCTGCACTGCTGGTGTATAAACACATACACTCCCTCAGTCAGGTCTGATAGTATTGCTTGACAGAGCCCATATTTTCAGAGGAAAGACAAATAACATAATTTAATTACTGTTGAAATGTGTTGATTGATTCCTCTGCTGTGCCTGGATACAATATCTGTGCATATTCCAGGTGTCTGAGATTGTGAGGTTACACCTGTGCTTGCTTCAATGATAACTGTTTAAAATCAATTCAGTCATATTATTGTCGATCACAAATGCAAGAAGGCCAGTGTTACCCAGAGTACAACTGTGACAAAAGTGTACACAGCTAATCTCAGTCAATAATATCTTCATAACAACTCGGTATAAATATACTGACCTTTGACTGAATCCGTGGTAAAAGTGTCTGTCTGTAGATCATTACATTACATTACATTACATGTCATTTAGCAGACGCTTTTATCCAAAGCGACTTACAATGGATTTGAGTACAATCAGCAAGGGGTGGAATCGAACTTGCGACCATGATGTTTTTCGCACATAGGGTACCGGTCTTAACCACTGAGCCACTCCACCCCCATCTTGGTTGTTCCTTGGTTGTTCCAATCCCTGACTACTTTAAGGTTGGACAGGGAAACTGTATGGGATTATCTCCACCTCCTGTACCTAAAGAGAGAACAAGGAAGTGAAATGTGTGTGTGTGTTATCTATAATCTCACTGGTGTGCCTCATGATTAACATCAACATTTTGTCCTTGTCCAAGTTTACTTTGACTTTCTGATGAAATCCTCAAGGACACATCACACCCACACACACACAAAAAACGTGGAACTATCTGTTACTTTTTTTTATAACTATCAGCTTGATTCATTCCCTACTCTGAGTTGAACTCATAAGGACATAAATGTTTTCTTGTTTTGTGACCTTCTCTGTGATCTGCCCAAATGCCTCCACAGCTTTGTGTTTTATGTGTTTTTATGTGTTTAATTTTTTTCCTCCGGCGGTGCTCTGGTCACAGTACTGACATCATCAAGATGAATATTAAGCTCAGTGAGTCAGAGGGGAGACATTTCACCTGCACACGAGCAAACTTCATATTCTAGAGCACTCGAGAAAATTATTTTCCACAAATCACATCGTCTTTTGTAAGCAGCACCTCATTTTAAAAAAGGAAACCATAACCGGATGTTATTATGAATGTGTGACTTCAATGCTTGACTTCTTCACAATCAATTTTCACCTGACCTTTGAAAAACATATAAATAATAAATACATGTAGCACTAAATAAAAAAGGTGAGGTTGCAACATTTTTTGTATTTGAATTGTTTGATTTTAACATTTTATTCTGTTTCCAAATTACTTTGTTTTGAATGAGTGCTATAAGGTTTTTTTTACTAGGACACAGAAGTCCAAACTCTTCAATGTAAGACTCAAGAAAAGCATGAGTGTATGAGACGTGTAAATGCATTTAAGGCAGATTTAAGTGGCAATACTAGAAAAGATTGTCTATTATAAAAAGAAACCATAATTGGTCTTATTTTCTCCTCTGTGGTGTGACCGTACACAATCTATAGTTGTTAGGTTGTGCTCCACTTATTTTTAGGGGACTTAAGTCTCCCATTTTCTCTGTGTTTCTTTGCCACACTCCCAATCGCCTCTCTGTCAAATTTAAATGGCTCTGTCGCCCTGCATCCCTCTTTTCAATTTCCTTCATCCCTCCACCCTTCATCTCTCTCCCAGCTGGCTCTTGGTCTCTGCCCAGGTGGGCTCCTTGCCCTGGAGGATCATGACAGTCTGCATCACTGTCTCCACCAGTGCTGGGGGACAGCAATGGACCTCATCTTGTCCTGTCCTTTTTATTCAGACACTCAATAGAAAATAAGTGAATAGATGATGAGAGGCTGCAGTATGGAGAATAACAAATTCATAACAGGCTTTTTAAACCTGAATAAGTTACAACATCGACTGTCTGGAGTGCTGTAAGGAAATTATTTTGCCAATCCTAATTGTACTTGTGGGACATAACTTTGTGAATACTAAAGAGATTCTCCTTAAAGATATGACAAAGATTTAAAGATTTGACCTAGAGCTTGCAAACGCTTAAAGAAAAAACCTGGTCTGAAGCCAGTGATACAGTATTTCACTGATAATTTAAGGACACATAACCAAGATAGTAAAAGTAAGACACACACACACACACACACACCCTTAACCATCACAACTAAGTGCCTAACACTAACATTTACCCTAACCTAAACCCAATTCTAACCCTAGCCCTAAAACCAGGTCTTAAAGCCCTTTAAAGATGGGAGGACAAACCAAAATGTCTTCACACCGTATGGTTTATAAAATTTTTGGTCCTCACAAAGCCACAAATACAAGAACACATACGCACACACAGAGTCTGGTGTCATGCTTTCACTTTGTGCATGATCATATCAGTTTACTCTGCACAGAAACATTCTTTATGAAAGCCATCCACAGGGCCAAATGCATCTGGCTTTTAACAGAAATGGAGAACGCCATTCTGATTGGTTCATTGCATGTTATGCCCAAAACACAGAAAAGACGGAAAAAAGATACAAACACAACCCTCCATTCTCCTAATGCAGTGATCTTTACCAACTTGATCTTAATGCTCCATGCACTTTCATTTAAACCAGAATCCTAAAAGTCCACAGTCAGACCAGTGAGTCTTATCTACAATAATCACCACCTTTATTTAAAGATATGTGTAACATTTCTGCATTAAAATATTTCAAGAAGATGACAACAATGTTACATATTTCAGTAGTTTTTGAGTATACTTATATTAGCCTAAATGTTTCCAACATTCTTTGAATGTATAGAAAATTACAAATCCTTATTTATTTTGAAGATAACAGAGCATATCATTAATTTAATGATATCATCCACTTTGTGGAGCAGCTGCTTTGTTTTACATACCGTTTGCCTGTGAAAATTACCATAAATATCAAAAAGTTCTTAACGTAAACTCAATAAAATACCAGAACACTTACTTTATCTTGCCATTGTATATATAGCCTGTATAAAAAAACAAAACAAAAAACAACAACACATGCTGGTTTCTGTAAGCTGTGTTTGAGACGTCAAGTGTTTCTAGAGCAAATTTAAAAAAAAACACCCAAGATTGATCAAAGTGCTTTGCAGAGTTAATGGACCAGCAACATAAAATTTATAAAACAAACAAGCAAAAAAAAAAAGTAAAATAATAAAATGGTAAAATATAGATAGAAGTCTCCGGGTTGACTATTCTTATCTTGAGGTGAAGGCCAAGGAGAAGAGGTGGGTCTTTAAAAGTGCTTTCAAATGTTCAATGGTGGGGGCAGATTTAATTTTCATGGGTAAAAAAAGGCTGGGTTGCCCTGAGTTTTTAGTCGGGATTTTGGCACATCTAAGAGCAGCCTGTGATGTGTTTGAGTTGAAACATCAACATTTAATATCAAAGTTAATTTGGCAAAGTAACACACAAACCTTACCCTCTGCTGTTGGTCAGTTGCCATCTTGACAGAGCCACATGGTTTCACGGACGAAACATCCGCTTCATGGCCTCTACCTCCTCCAATGTGTCACTGTCTGTACATTCTTTCATCATCTTCTTTCATTTCATCATCAACCTACAAATGATGAAAAAGAGTCACGTGATCCAGTTAGACATACTGTATTTAACAGTCAAAAGTGCATCAAAATCAAAAAATGGCTTGGTTTGAAAAGCACTAGTGCTCTTGATCCAGATGATCCTCATTCACTTCTTATATTTGCAGTAATTTTACTTCATAATCAATTAATTATTCTTTCCAGCGACATGGACAGAACCTCCTTGTGCTTTTGTGATATAAAAGTGTGATGTCCGCATATTTGCAGAGCAACTAATTGGGAAGCAGGGTCAAGGGAACATGTTAACTGAGGCAAATGTGACGATCATTTTGGTGACCATGATGAAGCATAATAAAAACTGTAAAACCCACACAGCCTTTATCATGCACAAATTTACCTTTTGCAAAGTGCATATTAAATGATGGGAACACAAAAAAATAGAAAACTATTGCACTTCAGCATAACCAAATGGTCAAAACTAAATCAAGCATTGTGGAAAAGGCCACAAAACCCTAATGTGAAATGAGGTCTGGTCGAGAGCCTAGCAAATGCAATTAAAGTCAGGTCATGTTTAATGGGCATGAAAATTGAAGAGTTGTGGTGTGGTAAACTGCAAACAGCTCCCTGTTCCTCTTTAGCCATGTTCAGGTTCCTGCCTTCATCCCCCCACTCACCCACTCACTCTCTTCCATTCATAAGCTGCTGGACTCATCAGCTGGCCATAGCCTCAAAACCTCAGGACATCAGAAGCAGTCAATGAGGCAGTTCTACCAGATAGCGGCAAACACAAATCTATGGATTTCATTTAAATTTGACTGCTTTAAAAACATACAGAAAGTGTGTACAGGCAAGCACATCCAATTTTAGTTAACACTGGGTGCTGGCCAGGATTGATCCCCCCAAAAAACACATGTCTTTATTACCAACCAGATGAAGTTTCAAGTCCTTCTTTAGTCCAGCACTACCATGTCCTATAACCAGTCAGTAAATGAAAACATACTGAAGAATAATGTCTCCATATTAAGTGTGTAACCCAGAAAAAAAACAACTATTGTTATTTATATTTATCGACGCAATGAGTCATTAATGTACATACACACTACAATAATGTACATACATTTAAAAGGTCATGGAGACATGGAGTCCTACATCCAAATGAGGAAAGGGAAGTGACACATTAGAGCTACAACACAGCAGATCTACAAACTTGTGCCACAGGTTAGTGAGACTGTTGTCCCGCTTTAAACACCATGATCAGATTCAAAGGCGCTCTAGCAGCAACCGAGGTAATGCAAAGTCTGACTGAGGTTGACTGGGCGAGTCAGTGAGTTTAGCTGGTTAATTGGTGTGGCAGCAGGGCTTCCTGAGCTTCACCAGCGATATGGGTCCTGCAGTAGTGACTGGTCAGAGGGTCAGGGCGCCTCGTCACCCACAGAATGGTGATTAGCTCTGGGTAATGGTGCCTGCCAGCCCAATTAGTGGCATTATGTGTGGCCACTACCTCTGAGCCACTAATTACAACTAGACCATGAGAGTGTGCGCGCGTGAGCAAATCAAAACACAAAAGGAAAGAGCTACATGTGAAAAACAGTGTGTGTGGCAGCAGTAAGAGACAGAATTAAGAATAAAAAATGTGTGCGCGTGTGTCCCGTGTGTGTGTGTTCAGACAGCTGACTCTCTGCCACAGCTTCCACCCTGTCATTTCCAATTAGAGTGAGCCACAGGTCTTTGTTACAGCATCACCTACCTTACTAGACCTCATTTGCTCGACACAAAGCGTCGATCAGCCATTAATGCTCTGATTCATGGGGAAACATGACCCACGGACCTCAATGTAATACTCAAGAGCTGCCAAGAGTGTCAATTTAATTTCGATTTAATCTTTTTTTCTCATCAAAGTGGCACCAACGAGCAAAATGCACATACAGTAAGTGCAAAATTGCAAACATTAAGGGATAGTGCTCGGAATATAAAAATGCTGCAAATATCCAAACACCTGCGAAAAATAAAGCAGAAGTTAGTTCTGCTTTATAGTTGTGACTCCTTATACAAAGACACAAACTGATCAACTTATGAACATGTTCTCATTTGAAAAATACATGGAAAATGTAATGCTCCAGTTTAGAACCTCTGTGAATATCACTATGGTCCGATAGTCAGAGAAGAGAAAAGCTGCCTTGCTTTACTCGCGCTGTGTGCTTCCTCATCCTCGTCTGCTCACTCATGACACAAAAAATGCATAACTGTGTGTTCAGAGTGGGAATGTCATCACAGACATGAAAACAAAAAAGTCATATACTGAGAAACACAAAGAGACTGAAATGGAACAAATTTACTAGACCACGGTGACCATTAAAACTGGACTTCACTCCAAAAAGAAAAACCCGTGCTGTGTTTTCTTTATACTAAGAGCATCCTTACGCTCTGAACTATGCCGAAGCGGGGTTGTTTACGTGTAATAAAAGGTTTTTCACGGTATTATAAGAGTGCCCTGCAACACATGGCAAAAACACAATACCTGCATAGCCACACAATCACACGGGGAGAAGCTGGAGTGCAATTAAGTGCTGAGGCTCTTCAGTCCAATGTGAATCACACTGTGCTCTTTTTGATAAACCTATGTGTCACCGGCTTGGAAGTTGGTGTGTGTGCAGAGAGTGAGAGAGGAGGGGAGGGGAGCGAGAGAGTACCTAGCCAAACACATTAGCAGATGAAATTTTCTGCTCTGATTATGGTTGTACAAGCAGGGCTATTCATCTGTGTTAATGTACTTATCGAGGACTACGGGTCAGAACAGTGTGAAACAAGAGAGAACAGAGTTGTCAAAGAGAGGAAAAGATAAGAGAGGAGAAAAGAAGGGGAGCCAGGGAAATGTTGTGTACCAGCTGATAAAGGACACAGTGTGCTGCAAGAAACAATGTCAGAATCCACCTGAAGGGCTCTCCTACTGGCCTCATCAACAGCTGTTTCAGGCAGCTGAACAAGGAAGGGCAAGCTTGCCATCTTTCCTGGCAGCTGCATAACTATAGATGAACAGATAACAGTTTTATGAATTAAAATTGATGCACATTTCTGGGCAGTGAAATATTTTTGACCAATGACGAGTAGTTTGCCACATCAAGAGGAGTCACACCTGTCTCTGGCTGTTAACTTTTATCGCTTTGCATGGGTTACTGCTTTTAATTTAAGGATTTGTGGAGAAGCAGTAAAATCAAAGTGATGTGAAATAAGTGACAGCAGGCTGTAATTCAGCCTCTACAGTCTTGTATGACAAGGGTGTCTTAAAAGAAGCATCTCCTCAGATAAAAACTGACTCTCTGACCTGTATCCCTTTTTATTTCTCCACAAAGATAAACTAGTTGCTGCAACATATCAACCTCATGGCTTTGACTTTACAACTGGACAAATTAACAGTTCCCATTGTCAAATGGAAAGGACGTGTAGCATCACACAGTTGAAAGTCTATATAACTCAGTACAAATGTTTGTTATACAGTCTTTAAATGCGTGATTTGTATGGTAGACAAATCACAAATCTGGGAATGTCAGAGAATCAAAGACATTGGATAACAGTTATGACCAGCATGTGTCACAGAAGTAAAATATTGAATATAATATAGAATGCAAAGACTAAAACTAAGACAAAACTCCTTGGATATCAAAGACAAGAACATCACTTTCTATAATGTAGTTGACTGGAGATGAGAGGCTAATAGATCAAATTGGTGATTAGAGTCATTAAATCAAGATCCAAAGTTTTTATCTTGTTTTTTTTTTAATCAAATCATTCAAAAAGACATTAACTAAAAAATGTGTCCAGTATCTACTGAGCAGATCTTTCAAGGACATTTTTAACTACAGAAGAAAACTGTATTTGTGAGCTTTGGACAAGACAGTGTGCGCCTTTAACCATTTTGGAAAAGCTGAGTATGATTTTCTCTTACTTGTTATACACAATTATTTTGAAACTAGGCAGTAAAATGGCCGTAAAGGTCAAGACTTAAGTGAACAAGGCGCCTGTGTTGGGCCTGTGTGGCCATTAGAGTGAAATTCTCCACAAGAAAGAATGAGAAGTTTATTTTTAATATATTATGTCAATCATACGTGTATTATAAAAATACAATATGTTTAAAAAAGATAGCTTTTGGTCAATTCCAGTCACTGGAAGAGAAATGGGCTTGTATCCAAAGGGTTGCCAGTTTGAATCTGGGGCTGAGGTGCCCCTGTGCAAGAGACCCAACCACTATTGCTCCCTGGGTGTTGATGTGTGCCGCTATTAATGGTGTGCAAGTAGTATGTGTTAAAGCAGAAATAAAATTCACAATCACCTATTATTATCGTCTGTAAGTAAAAGAAATTCTTACAGAAAACAAACTTTTGGTTTGGGCCAGCCCTGTGTAGACGGAGGCTGCAAAATAGCAGACATTCAACCTTTACTGGATAAATAAAAGTTGAAGGAAAACAGAAAGCTTAATTCAAAGAGATTAATAAATAAGAATTACTTCTGCCTTCACATTTAAAATGTCACTTTGCTGATAATGGCGTCTTAAACAAAGATGCAGATCGGGGGGGAGCTACTTTTAGTAGGGGGAACAAATACGAGATGACAGCAAATAAGTGTGACGAATGGCGTCTGTGTAAAGTGTCCCATTTAGTGGAGATCAGCAACATAAGGGCGGCAGTCTGAGACGATTAATATTTAATGTCCAGACAGTCACAGCAATATAATTCACTGCAATTATGTGCAAAATGAACTTCTCTTACAAAATGTGACGCAAAAACAGTCTCCATCCTTCTGCTTTATTGGGACTTTCATAATTCTACTCATTTTAGAGAAAAATGCTGCAGTTAATTATGCAGGGAAGAAGCAGCAGCATGAAGAATGAGCGAGCTGAGCTATGGTCTGTAACAGCAGAAGACTGATGGAGGCTATATGAGTCTAATGTTATTTTGTTTCTGTCTGCTTTTCCAGTACTTTTAATTTCTTAGCAGTGGAGGCGCTTTCCTGAGCACAATGCATCAGATATTGTTAGATTATTTCTAAAATATTAGTGAAAGTACAATAATAATGTAGGATTAGTGTATGTGTGTGTGTGTGTGTGTGTGAGGGAGAGAAATTCACCTGCTCTGAATTCCTGCTTGCCATACTGTGTGGTGACTACTCTCTGGAACAGCTGGTTGGCCGACAAAGGCAGACACATTATCATATAACACAGAGGCAAAGATGAAGATTAAAATTTAAAGGTTAAAGGCACACACAGAAAGTAATATCTTTAAATAATGATTAAAAAGAAAAACAATTTGCAGCAAAGCAAATGGATAAAGTTTTAAATATCTTAGAATACTTAATATATATTAAACAATTAAACATAAAAAATACTACACTATACTGTGGCTCTGATTCACAGCACACTTGGATGTATGATAAAAAAAAGGACGAAGTATATAAAAAATGCTGCTTGCAAGACTGTCAAAAGGTTCTTGATAACATTACAGCGAAGCAAAGACATTCTCTGTCATCTCGCAACACAGCTTATTGCTTATTGCACAAGAAACTCGTTGGGAGAGCAACAGCATAATGACAGTATGTAGTATATTATACAACCATACTAAGCTGTGGTTGTGCAATTAGATTTTTGAGTTTATGTGTTGAGCAGTGAAAGGCAAAATTGTTTGAGGGTGTGTCACGACCTGTGTGTGTGTGTGGGAGGGGGGGTGGGGGGAGCTGTTCCTCACCTGCTAGGTTGTGGTTTTAAGGACGCAGAAACCCCTGGGAAATGTTCAAAGATTATTACTTTGCATGTGATAAAATCTGATGGAGTGCATTTATACAGCTTTGATGAACTGCCAAAAATCCTCAATTTTTTCTTAATCAGTGGAGCATCTGATTAGCACCTTCACCAACCACCCTTTCATACAGCTCAGATTCCTCAGTTTATAGATGGGTGTTTTTTAAAGTTAACGGAAATTCACACCACAACACCCAGACACACAACAATGTAACGACGACACACATGGACTGTATTGCAGGAGCCATTAGTGGAGTGTTGATCCATGTTGTTTCTATAGTAATGTACTGCTATTGATTTGCATCGGTGTGTGGTAAGTGTCACATTGAGAGCAGCATGTAGAAGGCACAGCCTGATGCTGGGAGGCCTTCTGTCTGTCAGCTACAGTGTGGCTTTTAGCTACATGTCACGCTGTGTTTTTCAAAAGGACTTTCAAACTGGGCCTGAATCATAAAACTGACAAACAGTGAAACCAGCACTGAGCCATCAGAGTGCAGCAGATGAGGACCACTTACATTGACTGTGGTAATGTACTGGATTGACGGGACAGAATGTGATGAGTAGAAGTGACCTGTGAGTTGATCCATCAATTCCATCTACTGTGTGTATGAGGGTTTGTGTCAATGTGTGTTGTACTGGCATCTTGGTAGGGACAGCCAAGCCTCATTTTCATTCATGATACATTCAGGAAATCACCGCAGCCATACAAACAACCATATCTCCTGCTGTATTCATCAATACGTCAGTTACAATATTGCAATCGATTGATTCTTCAAATTATTATTAAAAAACAGTGCCTCTAATCCATCATCTTATCGATGAGGCCATCTTTACACCAGGGCATCACTGTGTGTTCTGTAATAAATGTGCCACGTACGTGCGGGCAGCTGCTGTGATGTCAAAAACCAAAGCTGAGCATCTCCTGCAGCAACACAACAAAGGCCTTCATGTCACTGAGAGTGACAGAACCTGAAATCAATAACACAAAGATCACTCAGTGTAAACAAAACAACAATGCCTGCATGTTTTTACGGATGTTACAGTATTGTTGCCAGTAGTGACAGCTTGAAGGTTGAGCTTGAGAATTTTTAAGCTTAAGAAGTACTGAGTATCGATGTAATAACAGTGGAGCGACGATTGCGTATCAATGTAACAAAGCAGTGATGACTTGCGAGTACTAAGAAAAGCCTTTATTAGTCTAAGGGACAGAATATTTGCTATTTTACAATAGCAATGAGGATAGAAAAATTAGAAAATCAAATAAAAATAAAATCTAACACATTGAACTGTCGCTTGGATAAAAGCGTCTGCTAAATGATATGTAATGTAATGTAATGAATTGGACTTCTCTAGTTAAATAAAAATAATAAAGACATAAACATGCACTATACTTGTAAACATGAGGTAATAAAAATAAGGACAATATAAACCTATGGATATATAAAAATAGAAATAATATACTATGTAAACAGAATAAATACAGTGCAAGCAACATGGTGACAAGTACTGCGGTTGCAAGACAGCTTTGTAAGGTACAGGTTGAACATGACTTCAAGAGGTACTGAATATTTTAAAATAATTAATTGTGTACAATCATGAAACAAGATATGAGTACACAGCACAGTAGCTGTGATGTCTGTGCAGGAATCAATTATGGCTTTATATCTTGTGTTTAACTTTGCACACCAGTAAAACTTTTCCACCCACACAGAGAAACAGACGTGACAGTGCGATTTCATTTTGGCGCTTGGCTCAAATACAGGATTTTTCAGTTGGAGAATGAGCTGTTCTTTGCTGCTTCTCTGTTTCTGGTTCAGGGTGAAAAAATGGGTTTCTTTTTTGCTTTAGGGATCTTCTCCTAAGCATCTTTAGGTTTAGCTGCACCATATTAGCACTTAACTAACAGATGACAATGAAAAAAAACGATACCATCAATGATACATCGCCAAACTAAATATGTTTAAGAGACACAAATATACGCCTCATTTCAAGCAAGAAACAAATCAAAAAGCAATATCAGGAGAATAACTATAAATCATAATGAAACTGATCATAATCCTAATGATGCATAATGATTACTCATTCTTCATTAAGAAAAAACAACAAAAGTGATAGAGTGAACACCTGTAGCGCCCTTTAACTTTTTGACTGCTTTCAGAGAAGCAGAAAAACACATTGCTAAATTAGTCTGTCTGATGGTTCAGGATATTATTAAACTACAATAACACACTCGAGGAGTGAAAAACATTCATATTCCCGCTAGAAAAACAATCTGACATTTTCAAAAATTGATAATCATCTTTCTTGTTGATAACAGCACACTATTCTCAGGCACATTACTGTCTCTGTGAGAACAACATTCAGAGATGAATTTTAATGCCAGGGAAACATTAGGATGAAGCAGTTTACACAGAAGACTGTGTTCACTTAAAATGAGAACTTGAAGTGTTGACGTGAGGCCCTCATCTCCCCAGTTACCAAATCTAAACTAGTCCACCTATACAATGGAGGAGGAGGAGGAGGAAGTCAGGTTAAACATTGCATGTGACAGTTTAATTGTAATGTATAAAAGTATTGTAAACAGTGGATGGATGGTATTATATATATATATATCGATCTTTACCTCTTGAATGTCATTGATTTGGTCTGGTCAATGCAAGCTTAAAAAAATAATTGCAATGGATTACATTCGAGTGGTTGGATTAGATTTAGCCCAAAGGATTTTGCACAAAAATGTCAGGCCAGTTTCAATGCTTCCAATACATGTCATGCTCATATTAAGAATTAACTATGTAAACTATGTGTTACTCTGCTAGTAGAAAACATGTGAAATCTATACTTGTAGATTGGATCATTCACTTGACAATAGGCACTGCTGTCATATGAAAAATCCTTGTGTTAATTACTGCAACTATGAAGAGAATAAGAAAAAAAAAGTTTGGGTAATAGTGATGCTGAGGTCAAAAATAATCTGGAAATATAATAATTCTGAGTATTTTTTCCGATTTTTTTGACAAATTTGTTTTGACAAAATGACTTGGGTTGGACTGAACTCAGATATTCAAGATTACTGCAATTTTAGGAGTGTGTACTGTAGAACTGAGCTGTAACAGCAATATGCAGTTGTGTGAGACCCTGTGGGTGAATAGTGCTGTATATCTGCCTGATGTTGGACTCCTGTACGTAGGAGATGATAAGTCTGCTCAGGTCCAGTACATCTAGTACAAATTACAAATCCATATCAACAATAGATTTGATTGAACTGGTAAAGTAAAAGAAAGAAACAACTGGGGATGCATATTTAAGGGATAGAGGGGATGAAAGGCAAAGGGGACTAATAAAGCTATTTCATCTTGTCCACTTCACATATTCAAGAGGCAAGGCAACTCTAATTATTTCCTGAAAGCCATATGGATAAAAAGCAAATGTATCTTCTTCTATTGGTCCAGTAGATTACTTAGATTGGGAGACAGGAGGAGAAGAGTGGCAGGAGGGAGAAGACAACAAATAAGTGTTGAAAAACCAAGAGCGAGAAAGGAGAGCGCGAGCGACAAGTGGCGGAGGTAAGATGGACAAGGAAAGGTTGAAAGGAGCACAACAACAGAGATGAAAGACTGCCAGAAAATTGAAAAAGTCTGAAAAGAGACAAGAGTATAGAGGCAGAGGGAGGGAACAATGAGTTGAGAAAGCAAGGAAAGTACTAAAAAGGCAAATAAAAAAAGAAGAAGAAGAGGGGGGAAGAAACAAAGGAGAGATTGAGGAAAACAGAAAAATGAGTCAGAGGGAAACATTTGCAGGCAGCCTTTCAGTCATAATCTCCTGGGTGTTGGGTATAGAGAGAGAGAGAGAGAGAGAGAGAGAGAGAGAGCAATTTTGCAGTGGTTATCATTATCATCACGGCTATAATCATAATCAGGGTAATTCCAGAGTGGCGAGATGGAAAGGCGCATGGCAAAGGGTGATGGAGGGGGATAAAATGTCAGATAGGAAGAATAAGGACATGGACTGGGTGTAACCATGGTGAAACCGGGGAGACGGTGATACACTCGGTGGATGAAAGTAAAATGGGGACAGGGGATGTAGAAAATGGAGACATTGCTAAAATGATCATGCCACATCTTTAAATAAATTGTAGGCAGTCGCAATTACCTTGTTTAAAACCTCTGTGTACTGTGCATTGTAATAAATAATGGTAGGTTTCATGACAGTAGAGAGAAAAGGTCACATAATGACAGAATAATATAATAACCTTCTTTTTTTTTTTTACAACAAAGAGAGGTATGAAATCCCCTTTAAAAAATGACACTTGTAGGTGTCCCAATTACTAGTCAACCTTACACAATTTGCAAAAGTGTGGCTGTCTGCCAGCAATGACAGAAGCTGTAATAAAGTAATGTGGATAATAATCATTATCCTCATTGTTATTATCCTCATTAGACGTCAGAGAGCTCTGATCAAGTAACACGAGGGACATCTGAGACACGAGTGCTGTTCTAATGAAATATAAACTCATATGACACCAGGTCAAAAATGTAATTTGCACCAGAGCAACAACAAATAGATAATTACAGTCAGAAAATAGCAACTTAATGCGACACAAATGTGTACTGAAGAATTTTGTCATTCTCCAAATGAAAAATTATTTACTCAAACATGGCCACAACAAAAAGTGAAATTGGAAAGTTAAGTGTGTTATAAGTAATTAAGTGTAATTATTATGTGTCATTGTTTTTTTGTGCATGTGAAAGTGACAAAGGTCAAAGTCCATGCTATTCCCTGCTCTCATTTGTATCACCCTTTTTTTTCAGATTGGTCCTTTAAAGCTTGTGCATTCACTCTATATGTGTTCATGTGTCGGCAATTCAAATGTTTCTTCGCAACTGATCTGCATTTGTATGGCTCTACTTTGAAAGGAACACATAGTTATGGTGGAACCTGTACAAACTTTAGCCACGAGATAAAATGCATCTTTGACATCAACTTAGATTGACAATCTGAAATGTAATGAAAAACTTTGGTAGCTGTATCTGTTAGCGTTTTACAGCCGAGCAGTTGAGGAAATGACTTTCACTAACTAATGACACCTTTTCAGATGTATAAGATGAACTGCGTTTTGACATTTACAAATAATTTGTGTAACATTGGAAAGTTAAACTTTCCACTCAAATGCCATTAACTAAATGCAATTTAGCTCATTAGATGAGCTGTAACAAAGATCCAAAGACTTAAGGCAATTATGTAAAATAACCCAATTTACACATAAATTAAAATAACACTTTCTAGGAATTCTAGGTTTCTCTAGAAGCCACTAAAAATATTCATTTTCAGAGACAAATAGAGGATTTGGAATGAGGTATTAAAGTGTGTGTTGAGAATAAAAGAGTGGAAGGGATGGATGGATACAGACAAAATGATTCAAGCCAGGTGATATGCATCAAATTGGAGAAGATAAGGGAAAAAGAGAAAGTGAGCTATTAAAAGAGGTTCATGACTGTGAGTGGGGGGAAAAAAACGGAAGGAAGAGGGGGTGTGAAGCACTCAGAAAGGCTGGAGAGAAGAAGATGAATAGATGTGCAGATGAACAGAAGGAAGGAGAGTGGATGAAGGATAGAAAGCTGGAAAGAGGCACAGTGAAATTGAGAAACAGAGAGAGAGAGAGAGAGAGCAGGTGTAAGACTCATGGAGAGCACTTATCCCAAAATATATATGAATCTGTGGCAGGAAATGAGACAGATGCAGAAGAGAGAGGAGGGAAAAATGCTGGGGAAAGAGCTGCCAGGTTAGAATGACTCCTTCTCACAGTAGTTGCCTTGGAAAGTTTGGTGGTAATGGTGATGGATGAAAAAATACTGAAGGAGGGTGCAGGGCCATGTGATGGGGGTAGTGGTGATGGATGGTGATGATGGTGACGGTGGTAAAGGTGGCAGAGAGGGGGGTGAGTGCCTCTATCATCCCCTGACTCTCTAATAACCCGTCATCAGAGCCATCCAGCACTGACGTGACTCAGCCTAATTGCAGTGCCTCGAAGCAACACATCACTTTTACTCTAATTGTGGTGAAGCCAAGATGGAGGATATTCAGAGCCTAAAAAGTGTGTACAAAATGAAATAGTACATGCACACACACACACACACACAACACCTGTATCCGTTCACTTAACATGGCTGCATTTCACACTGTGATTTGTACAACGTTATATTTATCTGAAGTGTGTGTTAGCCTGTGAATATATACTCTGTACATGTGTGAGCATCTATAGGTTTGTCCGTGACTGAGTAAAACATTTTTTAAAAACCTGTTCAAAAGGTTGGTCCAATTGAGCAACATACAAATGTAATGAAGAACTCACTAAAGAAAATGAAAGAAAAGAAAACACTAATCTAGTAATTTCTTCCTTGATCTATAACCTACTCACATGTGAAAATATTCTTTTAACATTTTATCTTCATTTTAACCCTTTAAATCACAGACAGACACATTTGTACAAGAACACTTTGCATTACTGTAGTTACGAGACGTAACTTTTTTTTGTGCTAGCAGTACAATTCCTATGGTTTTTGAAAGCCAAGTAGTTGCACTTCAAAGCCAATGTATGATTATTACAGAAATTTCACTCATGCTGTTTCAGGAAACCAGAGAATCAGCGTCTTTGTCACCAGAGAGGAGAGAGTGGGAAGTTTCCATTTTTTGGCCTGACTTTGGACACTAAGAGACAAGAAACACTGAGAGACCCAAAAATGTTATTGTAAATATGCCTTATACTGTTAAAATTTCAAATTTAACATGCAAAATCTGTTTTTCTTTTTGTTTTCCTTCAATTTAAATTGGTAAAACAGTATTGTAACATGTAGTAAATTGAAAATAACTGCCAGATATTGGCCAAAACCACTTAGTCACTTGGACATTTTGAGGGCTAGGTGTTAAAGGGTTAAGGTGAATGAGGAAATTGAGGTGATATAACTGAACAAATAAAACTGATTTAAAAGTGTTACTGCAGTTGTCATTTTCACACCCAGCACCCACATTGTGTAGGTAATATCAGTGCACCCTTGTTTGTGTGTCTATACTTTTTCAAAATGCTATTTATCCTTTCAGACAATTCAAATCAAAACGTTGACATTTTTAATTATGCTTCTCACAGAAAATCAACCTCTAGACCAGTGGTGGAGGTAGTCAAGGCAGCAAGCTGTAAAGAAATGTATCTTTAAATAAATGATCGCTACCAAACACTTTGCCAGACCACAAGATAAAGCTAAGAAGCTGAAACCTCATTCAGATGGTGAGCTAAAAGAGGAGTGTGATGCTGGCGCAGTAGAGCAGCTGGACAAAGTTATTGTTCCAAAGAATCCATTTTTCTCCAGAACTGTCACAGAGTGGATTAGTGTTATGGCACAAGATATTGGAAAACAAAGCTCAAGGACCAGTTTTTCTCTTTAGCCTGTGGAAAAACAACAACAGTTAACATATATTACCCCATCAGCTATTTTTGTGCAAGGTATCACTGCCAAGTTCTCTATGACAATGGAATGGATACCTTTGCCCATCATGCAGTGTGGCCAGTCAATAGACAAGGTGTTGTAAATTGTAACAACATTTGAATGTGTTAGATTAGAGTAAATCATTGTGCATTTGATGGGGGCGGGGCTTCTTTAAATTATCAACTTACATTCCTAAGCACAAACCTAAAAACTCAGTATAGACCAGCTGAAACTGACAAATCACAAAGGCCTCTGTGTAACCCTGGCACCCATCATTTGTCTGTAGAGTGTTCCTCATTATAACCAAACTGGGGCAGAGGACCGATAACACAACTACACAGTCCTCCCCAAGGTCGACTCTAGGTATCAGCAGAGGAAGGCGCCAGACATCTTGACCTGACATCGATCCCTTCTCCCCCTTTTCTCCAAAACCTTAGATATACAGTACCATAACTCTGGGATTCACAGGCAGAATGACAGAGGATGCCCAGCAGTTAACATCTCCTGGCTCATCTTTGGCATTGTCTCAGATCTGAGTGGTTTCCAATAAAGGTTTTCAACTTATCACTGACTCAACACAACAGAGTAACGGACAGATAAAAATGAAAAATACAATACAATAGAAAAATCCTACATGTCGCATGCTGTAAAAATTTAAATAAAAATCAGCAAAAGCATTTTAGCTGAGTCATGTTTGTGTATTACTTATTTCGTTACACACTTGGAGAATTATGTCTTTGTATGTTAACAGCTTCATCATTAAAAAACTACCATATCAGAATAATATCGGTATACTCGGTATCGGTCACAAAAAAGTGGTATTGTCACATTCCTAGTTTCAACATACTTGTAGCTGTTAAGCCATTTAATATGACACCAACTGACGTACCTCACAACACAAATTAACTGAGCTGCAAAGAGCAACAATCTCAAAGCAAGTGAGGACGTCTCTGCTCCATTTTTATGAGCTGAATGCACTGTATATCCTGACAATTTTATCATTCTGCATCTCTGCTGTGAGCAGAACTTGCAAAGACACAGTTCTGCTGGAGACTGGCTGATGCAACTTTCCTGCACTAAAGCCATCTAATCATATATTACACTGCTTTCACAAGCTCATAGTAGTAGCTGCACAATGTGTAATCTGACTTATGTGGGCTGCTGCTTTATTACACTTGAAGGTGAACTGATGATAATTTATCTCTTAAACTGAACCTCGATCCTCAGTGCTAAATTAACCACTCAGTGAAGTACATTGTGTGTAGTGTAGAGGTCAAGGGCACTGTCTTTAACACAATGCACCATGAATTAATATGTCCAAGTCAGAAGCATCCCAGTAGTCTTCCTTCCTGTGCACTCCTTTTGCTGTCACACTTACTTATTTTTCTCCGCGCTATCGTCACTGGCTGGTGATCAGTGAAAACAGTGACAAGATGTGAATTGTGACATGCACATTCCGCTTCCTCAAGCACCATACAAACCCACTCAGTAAATGCTTCACAGCACTAACGGTGGCCACAAACACCATTACGGTGCACTTTGTTCTACTTTAACAGGTGCAAAATAGTTGAGTGAAAGAGACGTGTCAATCTCGAATGTACACACCCACACAAACCACTGAAAAAGGTCTAATCTTCCAGAAAGTGAGGTTTGCAGGGAGTATAAAAAAAATAAGGCTTCAGCTCACAATTTATATTTTCATAATCAATTAAATCTGTTGATTACTTCCTCAATTAACAAATGAGTTGTTTGATGTATTCAATTTAAAATTAATAATCATCAAAATAGTGGATCAGTGTTCCCTTGTCTTCTTTTGTCCGCAAACCAAAATTATTCAGTTTCAATTATTTATTTGTTTTATGGACCAAATGTTTTTTTAAAAAAAGGACACAAACTGATAAACTGCTTATCAAATTAGTAGACGATTTAATTAGTCATCATTTATTAATTGATTAACTGTTGTAGCCCTATATAAAAGCAAAGTACAACTTAATGTTAAGTGTATGCAAAATGTCCTTCCTCTGAAGATCTCATTCTAAGAAAGCATGAGAAGAACAGACCAGTATATAATCATATCATAGGTGCATATTCCATTTTAATTTGGTCAGTGCTTGCAGAAACTGTTGCTCTTTGGTTCTTCACAGTGAAATGTTTTCCACTGATTTGGCAAAACGGTCTCTGATAAGCAGTTAGTAAACAAACTGAACTGACGGAGGGGAAACAGATGAAAGGATGAACAGAAAGTGGGGTGACATGAGACACGGAAGATAAGAGGAGAAGGATGAAAGCAGGACAAGAGGCAGACAGAAGTGATAAGGGATGAAGGGGAGGAAAGGAGCGAGGCAGATGAGAGAATGAGACGGTAGCAGGGGTGACAGGATGGAAGATAGGAAATATGTGTAACCACCATGTATAGAACCACTAATCATACTGTCCTCATACGATATAGTGAAAATGGAGTAAGATCTTTATCCAGAACACACACAGGCTTAGAGGGCATGAAACATGGTGGAGGTGAGGTTGGTGAGTGAGTGCTAGCAGACCAGGCAGAAGGTGTCAGGAAGGTTTTATATAGTGTCAGACGCACACGGACTCACACATACATGAATTCACCATCTAAGGTCACATACTCAGTGCCAGATGGTAACTCACTTGGCAGCGTAGCACCAGCCCTTTAGCAGCTTATCTTCAAAGCAAGACCAGGTTTTGTTCTTAGTGTCCATATACTGCAGCTAAAACTGTGTCCTCAAAGAGTTGAATGAAAACGCGTTTGATAGATAAAAAGTTCAAACAACGTTGGCGCCTGCCACGGAAGGATTTGGTGGACAAATAAGCAGCAGCAGCACGGTTAAACTGTGCATCATTCTCAACCTGTGGTGTGTTTAGGTGACGTTATACGTTGTATTTTGTTCTTCAGAGTATGTGACTTACTGCATATTTTGGGGTTAAAATGATGAAATGGATGTAGTCTTCTGGTTGCAAAACATAGTCCCATTGTGACACGAGATTTGCAGTTTTAACAATTTCAGAATCATTCTGAAACCTGAAATTCAGACATCACCTGAAATCACACGCCAGTCAAACAGATTAATGTCTCCATTCATAAACTGCATTCTGGGCACATGAATATATATTGTTCAATATATTGAGTGTATCTTTTGGGGAAATATTAGGTAGAGTAGAATAACATTATTCATTAATATGAGTTAAAAACATCATTATTTGGTCACAGAATCTTTGCCTTGCGATCACAAAAGTCTGATAAGTTCATCCATGAATACAGGTCTGTCTGTGCCAAAGTTGCCAGAGATACTGCGTTCACAAAATCAATTTTCAACTTTGACAACCAGAATTTGTACTGAATGTACACTTCATGTGTGATGGAGAATTTTTGTTCATTAAACCTCATGGTCTTCATTACATGTGCATTCCTTTTGGTACTTGAGCAACAAGTCAACCAATTACCAAACACAAAACATAGAGCAGAGATGAGTTAGGACTACAGACCATACTGAACACATCATTAAGACCATGTATTTTAGCTCACAATGATGGCTTCCATGATCATTTTTTTTACCTGCAGCACAGCCACATGCTTTAAGTATGCGAGCTAGCGCAAGTCTTAATCCAACACTCCCTCCTGCTATTTCTCTCTAGTTCTGTGGGGCCTTTGTAGGCTTTTATTTCAGTCTGTGAATTTGAGAAACATAATATCCAAAGTGACACAGTCCTCATTAATAAATGAAAAGCAAATGAAGTTCCGTGTTCGGGACTCCTGCAGGACGACCACGCAAAAAAAGAGCAGTCACTGTAGAGAGGAGTAAAACCTGAGAAGTTTGAACGTGCTTTTTTTTGTGCACCCACAGTGTGCCGACTTCCTCTAACCCACTGATGGAATCAAAGATACAACAGAACACATGGAAACAATGAAATGCATGACACTAAAAGAAAACTGTCTCCTCATACTTTCTGCTCACACCAACCACACAAAGGTTTGAACTTCTCTGCAAGTTTCCAACTAAAGAACACAGACAGTGACGCGAGTGACAATGATAGCATGAAAGCTGGATTAAAAACATTTGATGTTCATGTTATTTCCACTTCAGAGACATAACAAGGGAAAACTATTCAGCATGACGCACATGATAAAGTAATGTGGTAGAGCTGGGTAGAGCCTCAACATTTCGTCTTCCTGATTCATTTTATGAAAAGCTAACTAGGTAACAGAGATGAGTTCAGTGATGAAACCAAATTGGAATAGAATAATTTCATAATCAATAATTTCACATGGCCTGTAGAGAGATGAGGCAAACAAGGAACTGGTGGAGAGAGGAGAGCAAGGACATCCAGGTGAAAAATAGGCAGAAATGCATGGATGTAATGTTTACACATTTTTAAAAATATATTATAGATACCGAGTAAACCACTTGGCTGGTAAATCATAGGTCAGAACTCACTACTATAACCTAACTGATTTTACCATGCTCTGCTAAAGATTAAAGGGGAACGTAAACCAGATTATGTGAACAAATCTTAACCTGCAGTTTAAAAAAAGATGTATTCATAAAATAAACGGTCAAATATCTACTGTTGTATTTTAAGTATTTAAGTAAAAGATTGCTAGGACATGATCAACTATATGACTAGTTTATCACAGGTTGTCTGACACAATTTTCTTCTCATACATTCCTGTAACAGCACATTAAAACCAGTGGAAACTCAGCTTCAATTGGTCTCTATGGCACAGCACAGAATAGCTTTTTTTCACTGCAGTGAGTGAGACAGCGATTCGATAAATACGGCAAAATGATCACTTCCAGGGAAGCTTGTGTCTCTGGGAGTCAATGGCTGATGCATGATGATTTAAGTGTCTGAAAGGCAGAACTACTTCTGATTGACTGCATTGTCAAAAATTAACCTTTTCTGTCTCAGTCCCATGCAGAATTTGCAAGTGAAGTCCAGAAAAAAAAAATAGCAGCCTGTTGTGTTATTTGCTCGGCAATACTGTATAACCCATTTCCAGGAGTACATATTATACACTGTTAATAAAACACTGTTATAGCATTGCCTTGTTTCAGTTCTACATAATTATGCGTTTCCCTGCTTCAGTTGTTCAGCAGAATTTATGTATAAATAACTGCGCCTGAAATGAGCCCCAACTGCCACCACTTCACTGTTGTTCACACACAAACACACAGGGATCCCTACAAATACACACACACATATATGTATACTCAACAAACAGTCCTCCTTTTTAATAAATTACCAAAGTAAACAAAGAATGACAAAGACTCTACTAAAGAGTGTAGGGCAAGATAAGACACA